>NW_027493975.1:0-301568 GCF_021521415.1 Bidens hawaiensis | reverse complement strand
TTTTAAGAAAACTTTAGAATATGATTTGTGTTGTGAATGCTCTTATTGTTCCTCAAAACTAAGTTGTATTTTGAGACTTATTTTACTTTGTAGGATATTTATCTTATTGTGGCTTGAGGAATTAGACAACATATCTCACGATACTTCAGATTTTTTCTTCTTTTTTTTTGGCCCGAGACTAGCTATTAAGATTAAAGGAATATTAAATATTATTGAAACATTAAGCAAGCCTTTTATTCGTATTTAATTAATTCAAAATATGTGACACATGTGTTATAATACTTTAATTTCTTAAAGACGCATTCGTTTAGAGAATCATTCATACGGAATACACCTTTTAACAATTGTCATATATACATACACTCTAAAATATTTGAAAAAAAGTATCATTACATAACTGTTATTGACCTGTTAAACACTTTGGCCCGTCATATATCTTACATTATCTAAGTTAAAACATCCAACTAAGAAATAAACTATATTATAAAACTCTTATGTTTGGTCAACATCAATAGAGATGAATATATTGTTAAATTGAACTAAGGCGTGTGAGGTTGAAATATAAAAAAATTGGAGTTCAAGACACATGCCTTCTTTGGTCGATGTTATAATAAGGGGTTCTGATTTAATTACATGTATCTTGAGAAAAAAATGTTACTTAGTAAACCATCATTTCTTTTTATGAAAACTATAAAAGTCAATAAAAAGATGCATGATTAGTAGAAATTATGTGTAACCCCCCCCCCCCCCTACCTATAAAACCAGAGTTGTATTAGAATTAGGGTTGGCATATTGTGTATACCCGTACACGGTAAGACACGAACGCAGTGTATACCTGTACACGACACGAAAACTTATCGTGTACCTGTATCCCAAACACGAACACGAACCTGTTACTACCTGATATACACGATAATACACGATAGGAACTGGTTAGAAACACATATTTGGCAACCTGTTTAGTGAAACAAAAGTCGGAGAGAGAATGTTCGTAAGTGGTGACGGTTGAGAAACAGAGAGTGAGAATGTTTTTAAGAATTTATGGTTTATGATAACTTATAATTATATATATTTTTAATTATAAAAATCTAACCAAGTACTTAACATGTACTTAACAGGTAAACATGCATTTTACCTATTTAGACATGAAAATTAACATGTAAATTCGTGCCTACTTGTTTAGTACAGAAACATGTTAAGGCCTTACCTGTACTCTGTTAAAGTCGTGTAAGTATGTGTCATGTATTCATGTCTCATGTATAAATTGTTAGCCCTAATTAGAATCAGTTGTACCAGGAACGTACCGGTCATCTCATCAATTCATTTTCTAAACGATCGACTGTGTTGATATGATCATTCAGAACCACCTTTCAAAGACCAATTATAGCGGGGCGGTGCCCTGCCACTTCACCCACCATTTCAGAGCCAAGCCATTACAACCCAAATGTGAGGGGGCGTTAAGGGAGCATGAGCTCCTTGGGGTGGTATGTTGTTAACGACGCAAAGTCACAAAGAAAGGGTCACTCACTTTCTAATTAACCAAAAAAATTCACCCTTTCAATGCTTTATATTAAAAAAAATACATAATAATTTTATTCCTTGTTAACTATTACGCGTTTTTGAATGAAAAGTTAGTGAGAGCCATCATGCCTACATGACAGTGACGTGACATGCCGTTTTTCATTTTTATTTAAACCAATAAACATAGTCTAAACTTATTTCATATTAAGATGATTAACTTTTGAAATTATTTTTATTTTTATGGCGCTTAACGTTTGAGTTTAACAGTCATAACTAATAAAACATGATAAATGAATCAATGCCCCCCACCAAGCTTAGGCGAGGAAGCCCAAATGCTTATGATTTTATGAACGTAACATGATTAGAATAATTAAGATCGTGTAAGATATTGTGGATGAATATCTTCTATAATTAATTGCTAATCATATTATTTTATCATGGCATATGTCATATAAAGTGTTGAATGAGAGGTTATTCAGATACCAAAAGTCCAAAACAATAATTTGATTTTATAAAAAAGTAAGGAGTGGTTGGTTGTCGGTATACACCTCCCTCCACCTGCCCCGTGATTGACAAAAAAAAAAAAAAAAAAAAAAAAGGCTATGTGAGTTTGGTGGCCCGGTTTATTTGACTCAACTCTATGTACACGTTTCATTTTCATATATATCCTATCCGTCAATGTTTGTTACTATAGATCAATCTCCTGGCTCCACATGTTAGGACAATTATTGAGACTAATCATTACTTATAACCCGTTAAGTTCGTAGGAATACCTTTAATCATCCTATGTGGTTATAAGTACCTACTTGAATTCTTATTACTCGAAATCTAATCTTAAACTCACATAAAAACCAGATTAAGATATATTAAATACACAACTATAATTACGATAACTCTAAATTTTTAATAAGACACAATTTTCTTTATTAAGATTATATAATATATTCAGTCTCAATGTGAATAAAAACGCATAATGTCATACTCATCCCGAACTCAATAAAAGTATTATAATTGATCTCATATTCAAATAATCGTCCCAAATGTTTATAGTTTTCTAATAAGGTCTAGCTTTATAATTATCCTTTATAAGCATTCAAAAATCTCAACATATCTTAGCAACACTTCTTTATTTAAGTAAACTTGGAAGCCATGTGCACCATCTTACTTGTAATTAACGAAAGAGACTAAATTACAAGTTGTGTCCTCTACATTTTATGAAAATCATAAAACATGTCCTTTGAAAAGTATATTACATTGATTGTCTTTTTTACACTTAGTTTAAAATATTGGGTTTTACGATTCAAAAACGGGTAGTAGCGCAGCTTGTTGCCTGTTTGCTTTTTGTTTCGATTTAATCACTACTTTTCAGTTTTATTAAATTTATAAAAATAAGAAGAACCATTGTCATTAGTTTATAACATTCTTGCCCTTTTATCAAACAGTCATCCAACCCATCCGTCAAGTCATATCACATGCATCTCACATGAGCGTTAAACAGTCATTTTACTACTTATCTACCTCTTTATCTCACAAAAAATAAACAAAGAGTTAGTAAAAAAGGACTGGTGTGCCCTCACGTGACATGCATGTGATCTAACTTAACGGATGGCTTGAACGACCGTGATATTATAATTTATAAAGAAACATAAACGACAAAGCTTGTACTTTATTAAAAGAATAATAAATCATATAGGCTGATAAAGACATAACCCAAACATGAGGGTGTTTAATACAAATTCACCTCTGTTTACACATTTAAAAATAACAGCTCTTTCTTTCTTTGTTTCTTTATATTAAACAAACTTGATCACAATATTCTTCTTCAATTATTATTATTATTATTATTATCTCCGGCAAAAATGGATGATTCCCGGCAGCCGGATTTCCGTATAAAAGTCAACTCTAGACGCGGGTTCGGAGGCGGAAACATCATCCATCCGGTTGAAGTCGAATCATCGCCTGCGGTGAATCAAACTCAAACACCATCTCCTTTGCGAGAGGTTAAGCATTTTAAGAAGTGGTTCCCATGGTTGATCCCAAGTTTTGTGATAGCAGATACTGTGCTGTTTATTATTACTATGTATGTCAATGATTGTCCTAAAAACTCGGTCTCTTGCATCGCTACCTTCTTGAAGAGATTGTCGTTTCAGCCGTTTAAGGAGAATCCGCTTCTGGGACCGACTTCTTTGACGTAAATCTCTTGATCTATGTTTGTAATATCACAATTGGATAATTGGTAGATTGTATAGGCAACAGATTAGGAGTGTAAATGAGCCCGAGTTTGACTAGGCTCCTGTTGACTTGTGGGATCTCGAGCTTGGCTCGTTTCAAGCTCTTTTCCAATAGCTCCGGGCTGGCTCGTTTATTATTTATTTAATTATTTTTATACATTTTGAGAAAAAAACATTAATAAGTTTAGCCTTTAAGCTCGGCTTGAGCTCGTGAAGTTAATACTTGGAAGTGCAAAAGAGTTAAAATCTAATAAATACACAAGCTTCGTTAAGGCTCAATGAGCCTAAATGATCTTCCCATACAAGGTTTGCGTTCGGGCTCAGTAACTAAACGCACTTTATTTGAGGCTAGGGCTCGGCTTGAACTCGACAAGGCTCAGATCATTTTGAGCTTTTTATCGATTCGATCTCGGGTAGCTCGTATTGATATTGATTTGGTGAATCTGTTCATAACTTCATATGGTTCTGTTTTCTTACCATCAATTTGCCGCGAGTTTGTACTTTTATGGCTGCGTTTACTACAGTTGTGTCATGAATTCTTATAGCAATTTTTCATTAACAATCATCAAAACACGGCATTTTGTCTAAATAGGTTTATATGGTATATTTCTTTGTATAGCAGGTGCTTTTAAAAGGTTATTTGTATACTGGTAATCTGAAAATTGATATTTATATCTTTTTTTTTAGGCTAGAAAAAATGGGGGCTTTGGATGTGAGCAAAGTGGTTGATGATCACCAGGTTTGGCGTCTGATTACTTGCATTTGGTTGCACGGTGGACTTTTTCATTTACTGGCAAACATGTTGAGTCTTTTAGTTATTGGCATTCGACTTGAGCAAGAGTTCGGGTTCAGTAAGTGCATTAGCTATGATGTTAAAGTTTATTCATCATCAATATATGTCTCATTACCTAATAATTAATACGGAAATCATTGTTAAAGTAACCTTCTTATTAAAGATAAACGTTAACCGAATTTATTAATTTTCTTGTACATTTGCAGTACGCATTGGGTTGCTTTACGTGATCTCAGGGTTTGGTGGCAGTTTAATGTCTGCACTTTTCCTTCAGTCCAATATATCAGTCGGTGCTTCGGGTGCGGTTTTTGGTTTGTTGGGTGCAATGCTTTCTGAACTTATAACTAATTGGACTATATATGCGAATAAGGTATTTGATCAAATGCTCACATTTCTCATCAACTGCATTTTAAAGATAATTTGTCTAAAAGTTTGTTACTTTTATGTTCAGGTGTCAGCATTATTGACTCTTGTGATCATCATTGCTATTAATCTGGCTGTTGGGATTCTGCCACATGTTGATAATTTTGCTCATCTTGGTGGGTTCGCTTCTGGTTTTCTTCTCGGGTTCGTGTTTTTGATGCGTCCCCAATTCGGATGGGTTAGCCAAAGATACGCGCCTGCTTATGCTACAGTTGGAGCTAAACCTAAATACAAGACGTATCAACGAGTCCTTTGGCTCGTTTCACTTATCCTTTTGGTGGTCGGGTAAGAAAGTGACTAATTTTATTAGGAATTAGTTACACGGATAGTCTCTGTCGTTTGGCCATATTGCAACTTCAATACACAAGCTATTAAAAATTACAACTATAGCCTAACCGTTTGCACGAATGTAACATTGTTTGTCCCTCGAATGGATGGGCGTTAATTTGTTCTGTTCAGTGAGTGTGAAATGACCAACTTATTAAGGGTATTTTGGTCATTGACTCATTTTACACCCATTTAAAGCCCATCCATTCTAGGGACCAACAGTACGTTCGTGCAAACAGTTGGTCTAAAGTCCAAATTTTTAAAAACTTGTGGACTGAAGTAGCAACATGGTCAAACCACACGGATTGTCTGTTATTAATTCTTATTTTGCATATTGGACCCGTTTTATACAGGATGATTGTTGGGCTTGTTTCGCTTCTGCGTGGAGTCAACTTGAATGATCATTGTTCTTGGTGTCATTACATGAGTTGTGTACCTACTTCACGGTGGAGTTGCAACACGGATTCTGTGTCCTGCATGGTGAGTTATTAAAGTTGAAACACATTTGTTTTACATTTAACTTTTATTAAAATTAATTTGGATTTGAAACTGATGGATAATGATGTGACATGACAGTCTGAGCAAACGGGTAATCAGTATACGTTAACTTGCTCCGGTAGTGGTAGAAACGGGACCTATACGCTGGACAACCCAAACCAGTCTAAGATTCGAGGTCTTTGCAGTCAGCTTTGTCGGTGATTGCTAGTGGTGGTACATATGTTTGTTTACAAACACTGTATTTGTATGATATGATTCATTTTATTATTTTGTGTTATAATACTGAACACTTTTTGAGGGATATGGTATACCAACTTAAACTTATCTGTATTTAATGGTTTTGATTCACATTCTACAGTTCACTTCCTATAGTATGTATTTATGTTAGGTCTCAATCCTCGTGTACATGCTACAATTAGAGAAGTGTAACACATTGCATAAAGTTGAAAGATTTTTGTGATCAAACATAGGCATGATAACAAACATGATTCACGAACGCCAATAAAAGTAGACAACAATATTCATAGTATACCATCATGATCACATGATTTAGCGATATCCATCATTTTGAAAGTAAGCAATAACATCCCAGTTATAGTTATATACCATTAAGAGGATTAAAAGGTTAGGTCAAATACAAGCTTCAAAAACGAACGAATATGCAAATGAAGGTCAATTAGTATTACTAGTGACTAAGAAATAAATTCAAGAAATATGTTAGTGAGCAAAAATGAACTATCTGCACCGTGTTCAGGTTTGTTCATTAAGTTAAATAAAAAATGAACTATCTGCACACATGTTCAGGTTTGTTCATTAAGTTAAATAAACGAACTTCCCAAAAGATGGTTCACTAAACATTCGGTTCATTTACATGTCAAAACTACTTCATCAACTACGGTTATCTTGTAGCCAACTGCACCCCGAAACTTTCTTCAATCCTTTACCTTTCATGGCACCTCTTATGTCATCAACCTCACTCCAAAAACCAGAATCAGAAGACACATTAGCAGATATCACATAGTTTGACCCAAGATCCGGCTCAATCTTTAACAAAAGCTTCACCAAACTGTCATCGAAGCTAACCCTACTTCCATGATTCTTATATGCACTAATAAAGCTCCTTAAAATAACAGAATTAGGTTCCATTGGCATGGTTTTTAAAACATGATATGCTTCTTCAATCATCCCAGCTCGCCCAAGCATATCCACCATGCATCCATAATGTTCCATTGTCGGTTGAATGTTGTAAAGATTCACCATTTGGTCAAAATACCTTTGACCCGTTTCAACAAGACCCAAATGACTACAAGCAGAAAGAATCCCAGAAAATGAAATGGTGTCGGGTGTGAATCCAAGATCTTCCATTTGGTTAAACAATGAGATTGCTTCTTCACCGTGCCCGTTTTCTGCAAGCCCAGTAATCATTATAGTCCAAGACTGCAGATTTCTGTCATTCATGGAGTTAAAGATTAATAATGCTTTCTCAATGTAGCCACATGCTGAATACATCTCAATGAGTGCTGTGGCTAGTGACACATCCAAGTCGATATCGTTTGTGACAATGTATGAATGGATTGACTCGCCCATTTTGATGTTAACCAGATGAGAACAAACAGACAGCAGGCTAACCAAAGTTACAGAATTCGGCTTTACATTTGCTAGCTTCATGTCTTGATACACCGATAATGCATCCAATGGATACTTGCTGCATAATTTGGTTTGTTAATAAGTCAAACTGTAAACGAACCAAACGTTCGACGAACTGTTCGGCAGAAATTTCGTTTATGTTCGTTTGTTTAATTAATGAACGAACATGAACAAGGAATTTTGTTCGATTAAGTAAATGAACGAACACGAACAGAGGCCATGTTTGTTCAATTGTGTTCGTGAAAGTTCAATAAAGTGCTCGTTTACGTGCGTTTGTGTTGGTTAATGCTCGTTCATTAAGGTTTTTTAATATTTTTTTATCGACTTTTCTAATCTTATCATATAGATTTAAGCAAATTTATTAATTATAAAACGAAAATATATGAGTATTGTGTGATTAATTTATATGAGTATTGTGTGATTAATTTATATGTGTATTAACATATGAATATTAGTGCTAGAAAAAACACCAATACATACTTGGTAGCCAGACCGAACCGTCGACAAACACTGACCATTCTCGGTCAGCCAAATCAAATAAAACATTGTTTGTGTTCCTTCGTATGTGCTCGTGAACCATTCACGAACAAGTTCATTTCCTTAATGAACATACACTAACAAGATATTCCGTTCGGTTATGTGTTCGATAAAAGCTTAATGGAAATCAGCCCTATAATAATTACTAATTAACGATAGAATGTTGATCATACTAGTGCTACGAATGATAAAAAATACTTAATTTAATCAATGTGGGATCTAGGAACAACATACCAAGTAAGATACGCAGCAATCATACAACTCCAAGAAACCACATCTCTCTCAGTCATTTCATCAAACACCTTGCCTGCACACCCGATATCTCCAAACGCAGCATACATCCTCACAAGGGTATTAGTTATATACCGATCCGAATCAAAACCCGTCTTTAAAACCGCCGAATGCACCGACCCACCAGCGGGAAACAACGAGCAACGTCCACACGACTTGATCACAAACGGGTACGTGTATTTATCAGGTTTAAGATCAGTAGTTCTTTGAAGCTGGGTATGAAGTTTGAGTGACTCAGATGGTGTTGGGCTCTTGGAGTAGTGGTTAATAAGGGTGTTCCAGGCGAATAGAGGTGGGGTTACTGGCAAGTAATCGAAGAACTTTCTGGCTAGCTCGATGGATATTGCAGAGGAGATGAGTATGAAGTTTGATATGATGAATTCGTGGTGATTGAGTGCAGTTTTGAGGATTAAAGAGTGGATTTGGTGGAGATGAGTTGTGGTTTTTGATTGTTGGAAGAGGAGTTGAAGATGGTGGAAACTCATGTCTGTAAAAGTATAAAACAAGCTACTTTTTAAGATTTATATATTTCAAAACACGCGGGTTAACACCAAACCGCAAATGTAACCCGAATAATCTGATCCGAATACTTATTTGGATATTCGGATCATATCGATCCGAATAACTAATTCGGATTCGGATTGTTCGGATATCCGAATAAATAACACGTGTTATAATTATTTGAAGTTTGATTTTATTCGTGTACTGTTTTAATTTTAGAACTACGATTCATCATAGATTTAATTAGTCTTTTGTTTGTGTGCGTACCCGGTTTTGTATTTTTATTTAATTATACGTTTGTGTGAATGTTTGTTATAAGGTTTATTTCGGGTTATTCGGATTATTTCGTATTATCCGAATACATCCGAAATCAATTCGGATCAGGTAGGAACCACCCTAATTCGGATCGGATCGGATTGGATTTCGGATAGAGTCCTAAAAATTTCAAATCCGAACAATCTAAACCGAATAAACCAAATAATGCGTTATTTGATCCCATGAACACCCCAATTTATACTTACACAAGATTACATTAACATTATGTATTTCGTTTTAGTAGTGATCTTATATACAATAATATAGAAAGAAAGAGTATCTAACAAAAAAACATAAAAACATACGATCTTGTTTAACGGAAGGGTTTGACGGAATACATGATATAAGGATTAGTGATATCTTCTCCAATGTGAAAGTTTTTCAAGGCTTCAATTCAAGCAAGCAATGGAAGAAAAGGTACACAATTCAGGTTCTGAGCCCAAATCAGTTCAGTTTGGATCAACAAAAGTCAAAATTAAGTCGGGTTGGAACTGGTTTTTCTTGGAAAGAATTGGGTATGTGTGGCTTGAAACTGAGTTTTAACCGGGTCAGTTCGGGTTTGACTGGTTTCAGTGTATAGTTAAGAAGCTTATTTTTGTATTATTAAAAATGAACCAACGTTTGTCATTATAATTTGAATGGTCAGAAGGGTATAATAAACTAAAAAATCATGCATAGTAGAAGTAGATGTCTTCTTATCATATTAATCCAGTTACATGCGCCTCTGATAAAACACCACAAGTGCTTCACTGCTTCATTGATGATTTCAAAAAACAAGTCAAACATAAACACTTCAACCCAACACTTATGTAACTTAATACTGCAGATCTACAAGTTAGACTAGTAAAACTGAGGTATTTACCTCAGTTCTATTCTCATGAGAAATCTCTTATGGCTTAAATTCTTATAACAAATACAAAAAACAAAATCAAATACTAGTTGCATAAAGATAGAACCGTCAAAATCAAAAGCACAAACAAAAACGAAAGCAAACACACAGTTTGTAAATTAAAAGGCAACACTTTCATGGCATCTCAAAGCTATTCCTCAATAAACAATAATCAAATCATATGAATCTTGAAACAATAATAAAGATTTCACTTTCAAGAATCCATGATACAAATCTAAAACTTGAACAAGAAAATGCAATAGTGAGTGTTGTATTCTACACTTTACATTCTCAGACTCTCAGATCTAGCAAGTATCTCAAAAATTCACTAATACAAACAAAAATCTATAGCGCCAAAAACACCATTTGTTGTCATCTGCAAAACAGCCTCATTAAATGTTTACACCCTCTCATGTATCGCCGCACGCGCATCAGAAACCTAAGGATTTAACCCTGCAACAAATTGTCAACTTAATTAGCATGCCATTCAAAGCAATTAATTTCGAATCACACACTTTTAACTTCACATTTACAAACCTGCACATAAGTTTGCCAAATTGTAACCAAGTCTTGCTTCCGCCACCAACAAATTCACAACCAACTCGATCGATTCCACCTCTTCACGAAACTCAGGATGCATCACCAACGAAGTAAAATGTTCATCAATCACCAACCCAAAACACTTGGTAACATGTTCAAGCGAAGGAACCGATTCCAAAACCTTCAACCCAGGTGCACTAGAACCTTTAGAAACCGAACCAACTTGAGGAAACTTCTGATACTTAACCAACCACTTCTTCAAATACCTCACGAACCGCATAATCTCCACACCGTTTAACTTCCCAACACAAGCCGAAAACATAACATCATCCATATTCGCCGACGCAACCAAATAATGCAAACACAATTCGTTGGTCGTAAACCCATCATGCGCCATCATGAGCAAAACCGCAAGACTTTTATCCGCTGCCGTTTCGATAGCCGAAAGCGTCTGCGTCTCCCACTCTTTCCTTACAACACTCATACCGCTATAAGCATCTTTACTCGGAGAAAGAAAAAACTTCAACACCAAAAGCATATCCGAAGCTTGAAGATTCGAAACATGCTTCACACACAAACACACCAAATCAGCCCTGTTTCTCTCAACCAAATTCCGAACCAAATTAACCGAAACCGAACCCGGCCCGTTAACCAGCCCACAAACAATCAGAGTTTCAATTATCTCCCAAATCTCAAACTTAAAACAAGCTTCTAAAATTAACCCTAAAACATTATCCCCAATTAAAAACCCTAATGTTTCTAACAGTGACTTAGTATAGCCTTCGTGGGTAAATCCAGATACGTCTAAACTACCGAGTATATCGTTGTTCTTCTCGAGATATGAATTCAATAACGTGATGAATTCGGACTTACTGAACGAATTAGGGTTTTTGAGCTTGATTATGAGTTTGGCTTAATTCGATAATATCTGAATCTGTTTGGGATATTTTCCAGCGTTGGACGATTGATGGGTCGGTTGGATGTTGGGTTTGGGGTTTTAAGTTGAGTAGAATTGGGTCTGGGTTGAGGACAATGGGGTATTGTGAATTGGTGGTTGAGTGGTCTGAAGAAGATGAAGCTTTGGTTATTAATTCGAGCATAGACATGGCTGGAAGTGAAATGCAGGTGGATGGAAGAAGAACGTTGAATAGGGTTTATGGAGCGGCAGTGCAGAAGAAATGTAGAGGGTTTTGGATGGGCTTTACTTGGGCCTAATTAAATGTATTCATCACATCTTCCACCACCAACATCCTCGTCGGCTTTCCTCCGTCACCGGAATTATGGTGGTCATACAGAAACCTCCGGCACCGTCACTGCCCAACCGCCACTTCCCCACCACCGATCGCAAACAAAGTTTGTTTTTTATCTGTTCGTGTTTTTAAAAATGCTTTATATTTGGTTCAATTAGGCCAAACAGGTATTTTTGTTCATTAGGCCATTTCTTGGCTTTTATATTTATCCAATGATAAACACAATAATATACGAAATGGGAAAATACAATGAAAAAACAATAAGAAAAAACACATTAATGAAATAACACAATTGCGTTTTTAACCTAAAAACACTATAGTAAAGTACAATTGTGTTTTTCACAGTTTTTGGTAAAACACAACGATCAAAACTATGAAATATGTATAAAAAACCCGTTAATTTTTTTTGTATATAACAATATGGTACTCATATAAAAGATAAAAAAACACTCGTTATTATTGTGAAATTGTTTTTTAAAAAAAAATGTCGTATGAAAAAGTTATAGACGTTTTAAAATGATTGGGGTATTTGACATGTGTCTTGCAAGTGGAGAGAGAAAGTCAACAAATGTGTTATCCCTATTATGCCCTTACCCTTGTGTTTACGCTTGATGATCTTTCTAATCTAATCTCAACCATTCAATTTTAAAATGAATGGACAAGATTATGTCATATCCTTCCTAGGAAAACTAATTTTCTTATTATAACTCAACCCCTCGGTTTAATGCAAACTTGCAAAGTAGTGACGAAAATATGACGGTTTCTAAATTGTCGGTTCAAAACCGGTTTTTTATCAAACAGTTGAAGCTGGTTAGAGCATCTTCATTGGTGGTTTTTGTTTGGTTCAAACCAACCTAAAAACCAAGAAACCATTGGAGAGTTTGGTTTGAACCAAAAACCAATGTTTCAAGTTTGGTTTTTCAAACCACCAAAATCATCAATTGTGAGCCCCCCAACATCACATCTTTCA
Organism: Bidens hawaiensis; assembly: GCF_021521415.1. Classification (NCBI taxonomy): domain Eukaryota; kingdom Viridiplantae; phylum Streptophyta; class Magnoliopsida; order Asterales; family Asteraceae; genus Bidens; species Bidens hawaiensis. The sequence goes on along the minus strand of NW_027493975.1, from coordinate 288,835 downwards.
CCACACACACACACACACACATATATATATACATACACACCATATTTATAAAATATATTAAAATATTATACATATATACAAATATGTATTTTTTTTTGTATGTCTATTTTTTACGTAACGACAAGTTTAACGATTAAATATTTTCATGTGAATCGCTAATCTCTTCGGGTTCATATGTGAGCGGTCCGCAAAAAGTATGTTCATATCTTGAATATATATTTTATAGTATTGTGAAATTCTTATTTAAAAATAAATGTAAAAGTAAGTAATGATGTGGAAATGTAAAGATGGTTTGAGAATGTGTATTGTTGGAGTAAAAAAGGTGGTTTTTATGAAAGCTGATGTGGCAGTGATGTGGCTGATTTGAACCAAAAACTGTTGGAGATGGTCTTAGCGTCATTAACTGGTTTTGAAAGAAAAAGTTCTTAACTTATGCAACCGGTTCGGTTCGGTTCGATTATCTATCTATTTTAATAAAAACCTACCATTATTGCCACTTGTCAATACCATATCCCTACTCACCTTTTTTTCAACCAATTTTCATATATAGTTCTTACTTATAAATTATTTCAAATATATGACATTAAAATTATAGGTTTATTCCAACTAAATCCATTACTACATATAATAAGTATTCTCCATATGGATTGACAAGAGACGAATAGTGAATTTTGAAGTGTTGATTAAAGTGTTTATTATGGTTTATATTCAAAATAATAAACAATAAACATTCGATTCATAATATGTGGAATGAGAATAATCGACTTGGACAAAATTCTGATAACGTCAGCGCCTAAGGCTTAGCCTTTAATACATAAAATTACATATGATTTTAAAACTAAAAGTTTTCGGGTTGACCCGAAACCTAGAATTTGGACCCAAGAACCAACCCGAATTACTTCGGTTCAGGTTAGTATTTTCTTGGGTTCGAGTTTCTCGGGTCAGGTTAGTTTGTGTTCAGGTACGAGTTTTCTTGGGTTGGGTTTCATGTTACGGGTAAAACCGACAGCCCTACTTTCAACGATTATAAATAAGAATTACTACATTCATTTTATGCAACTTTAAATCTTCTAATATTTTTTTAACTCAGAATAATCACTATTATTTTAACATGGTTTTAATGGTAGTATGTATTTTTCATTTTCCTGACAATTAAATTCATATGAAATAAACAAATTAAATTCAATTAAATTTAGTTTTTATGTTACTTGATTATACAATTTTTAATTGTAAAATATAAAGTCAATTAAAAATTTGTCATACACATAATATTAATAACAACAAGTTTATCATGATCAATAAATTTCAAATTATAAAGATTCGAAAGATAATTATATCATCAAAGTTTAGGTATATGGTTTTTGGGACAATCATGTTTTTTTTTTTGGATAAACATGAGGAGATGTTCTCAAATGACATCATATTAATTGATTAAAAGCTATGATATTTTATATGTATGAATATTTTTTTATTAGTATCATTGGTATATATTATCATTTATCTAGAGTTGGTATGTACTTGGAGAATCTTTTTTGTCACACGGACAACTATATATAGCTATATCAAGAGTTATAAGCAGACATACATGTTACTTTATTAAGAGTTACAAGCAGGCATGGACTAAAAATTTTGATTTTTGATAAACAATGTATATCTGCTAATTAGAGGTGGCAAATGGGTTGGGTCGGGTCGAACGAGTCATGGGTTGAAATGAGTCATGGGTTGAAATGAGTCATGGGTCAAAACGAGTTTGGGTCAGAATGAGTTTGAGTCAGAACGGGTCAATTAAAAAAAGAGTTGTTTTGGTTTGGGTCAGAATAGGTTAGGGTCGAACCGGGTTTCGAGTTTTTTTTATTTTTTTTATGAACGAGAATAATGGCGGAAACATTTTAGTTTTTTTAAAATTTTTGTTTTTTTATTTATATTTTAAATTATGATTTTTTTTTTTAATTTTTTTTGAGGGGTTTTCTATAAAGATCAAAAACCCTCAAAAAATATTCAAAAATAATAATAAAAAAATTATAACTCAAAATATAAAGCATAAACAAAAAAACACTAAAATGTTTCTTACGTTGACCTCGTTCCATAAAAAAACCCCGAGAATCGAACCGAAACCGAAAAACGAGTTCCGAATCGACCAAAAAGAAACCAAAACTCAACCCGTCACGAGTGAAAACTCGTGTTGGCTTGAAACATGAACCGAACACGTTCCAATCTGAAACCCGTTTCGTGTCGAAACCTGTCTTGTATGAAAACCCGTTCCGATCCGAGACCTGTCACATTTCCTTAGGACGCTAACCCACATCGACCCAATTCTTTGAACTTGTAAACCCTTTTGACCCAAAAATAAAAGGATTGAATTTAAAATGACTCATATTGACCCATTTAGTTAAAACCTTTTACCTAAATCAACTCATTTAATTTTTAAAACAACTCAAATTGACCCATTTGAAAGGGTTTGGGTCAAGATTGCCACTTCTACTACTAATACAATCACAAATGTAGTGTAAAAGTAAGTTTTTACATATTTGTGTAATCTTAGTTATGTAATTTTAATTTAATTGTACTTGTATTAACAATATATGATCAATTTGTTGACTGTATTTCACATAATAGTCAAAGTTTATAATTTTCAACAATTACCCACGTAATACACGGGCCTCAAACTAGTTAACTAATAAATTAACAGTTACCTACTAAAACTTACTATATAAACACTAACCGTATTAGTCCATGTTTGGTTTAACCGGTCCATGGGTGAAAGTATATAACCGGACTCTAACCATCGACTTTATATCATTTTGCAACCGGTTTCTTATATACCGGTTAATTTGGGTCGGTTTCTGTTTTGGTTTTATTGGGTTAAGCAATTAGGATTTGCACATCTAAATGCAAGATCAAAGAATAGGTGAAACTAAAAGTAAAAGGTATAAATGGGGAGTCCACGAGAATAAGGGTAGGATTTCAAAGAAAATCGAGTGTACACAAAATGCATGAGGACTTTAACGTTTTGTACTTGAGTTTTTTAACCAAGGAAAGAAAAGGAAAGAAGAGGGAATGGAAGGAAATGATTTTTTTTTTAATTAGATGTGTTCTTGAGTTGGAAAGAAATTAGAGGAAAAGAAAGGAAAACTATGTTAAAAAATAGTTATCCTTAGTAATCATCCCATTTTAGGGAGTATAACTTATTAGGAAAATACATTAATTTAATCCCTCATAACTCCTCATACTCCTTTCTTTTATATCCTAAAAAAACTAAATAACACCCATTTTTAACTATCCTTAGTTTTATTTTCTTTTCCCTCCTTTAAAAAAACTCAAGAACAGGGCGTAAATAAACACATTAGAACCTCTATAAATTAATAATGTTAGGACTGTGATATTTTATTAATTTAACGAGATATTATTACATCAATTAATTAATGATAATTATTTAAAGAGCATAGATGAATGGGTTGCTTTTCGAAGAATATGTTCGTTGGCTAGATGATCAAATGCACGGTTGAAAAATTCTCTTAGCAGTGGATAATTGTCCAACCCATTCAAATAATATTCAAGGGTTTCAAAACATCAATTTGTTTTTTCTACCGTCAAACATGACTTCAAAAATTCAACAATGTGATGCTGGGATAATTAGACCCTTTAAAATGTACTACCGTAAAAGGCATATAGAAAGATTTTGGAAAGTTATTAGTTGGATATTTCTTCCCCTTAAAAGATTAATGTTTTAGATGCCATCAATTTGGCCTGAGATAACTAAGGAAGTGTGGATTTATATATGTTTACAAGGGATGACAATCGAATTCGAATTCAATGGGCAAATTCAAAACCCAAAACGTATGAGATCGGTAATGAGACATCACTCGGGTATGAGACCGGATATAAGAGCTGGGTTGAGCATTTTCGGTACCTGTACCGAATCGATACCGATACTGGTACCAAATATTTCGAATTTTTGAGATCGATACTGGTACTAAATATTTCGAATTTTCGGGTTCGTTACGGTACCTTCTCGAGCTCATTCTTTAATAAGAGTGCTTTAAAAATATTTACGGTTATTGGCTTCGGCTTCCAGCCGCTCCCGTTGTCGTTAATCTCCTCCGTAGAACAGTGGGCATAAACCCTAGCCTCCGGTGAGTCTTCTTACACAGGTATATTATATCTATCACCAGCTGTTTAATCGCTCTTACGTTTCTCAAATGTTGCCCTAATTCATGTTTCCGATCACAGGTTCGATCGAGCTTCAGTACATGTCAAATTTGTTATTATTAATATTATTCAGATGACTTCTTCCATTTCTAAAAGTTTAATATCAGCAAGAAGAATTGCTAAAGCTTCTTCTTCATTCAAGTGTGTACCAGATCAATCATCCTCTTCATTCTTATACTCAACCGCCGCCGCTGTCCCTGAACTCCAACCTGCAACACCGCCACCGCCTCCCCTGCCAAAGCCAACATCGACTTCTCGACATCAAGGTTCTTGTCTTGTTTGCGTTTTATTATCTTTAGATTATCATCCTGTTTGTGACTATTGCAGTGTTGTTCAACTCGATTAATCAAATTCAAATGTTTATATGTAACCGCTCCTCGACCCATTCAGGACTGAAATCGCCACAATTGGCCGGAATTAGGACCGATTAATGTTGCCTATTACTAAATATTTAATCACGATCGGTTGCCAACTAATTGCTGATTTTGTAAATTCTGGAAAAATGATTAGTTGTCAACTCCTCTCCACTATGTCGATTTAATTTGGTGTACTTAGTACATGGGCTACTGGTTATGATTTCCTGAGATCTAATGATTGTATGTATAAATGCTTGGTGATCCATTGATTTCAGTTCTGGTTATTTTTATCATAGCTCTTGCTTGATTTTGGTAGAGAAAGTGAATTAGTTCTTAGCTGGTGTTATTTTGTGCTTTAGTTGTTTAGGGACACGTTCGACACATAAGCCATGTTAAGTGAAGAATCACGAAAACAACGACAAACACTTGCACTTAGTGTTGATCACATTAGTGTGAGAAAGAGATAGGTGGTTATGAAGCTACGCTTGTAACTGTCTTTTGTATTAAAGCAATTGGTACACATGTTTCTGTTGTAGTTTTTGCAGTTCTTTACTTAAAATCAGTTATGTATTGAATGCCCCTCTAATTGTTTATTAGTTAAAAGCTTTAAAAGCATCTTGATCTAAGCATTCATCATCTTTCAGAGAAGCAAAAAGGATGGACAAGGTTCCTTCTTTTTGTTCCAGGAGCTATAACTTTTGGACTAGGCACTTGGCAGATCTTCAGAAGACAAGATAAGGTATGCCCTGCTAAATCTACTAACTTATTTCTACGCATAAATGTCAAATTGATTGCATTTTATTATCAAAAGCCACAGTTTTTGCATAAAACATCCACAAAATGATGCATAGAATTAAGTTAATATGTACTTTTGTAACATAGTGCATGTGCTGACCATGTAGATTAAAACGCTAGAGTACAGACAGAGTCGATTAGAAATGGAACCAATCAACTGCAGCCGCATCACTCCTTCGAGTGAAAATCTGGACTCACTGGAGTTCAGGAGGGTAGTCTGCAATGGGGTTTTTGACGAGTCAAGATCCATTTATGTGGGCCCACGTTCCAGAAGCATATCAGGAGTGACTGAGAACGGATATTACCTCATTACACCCCTTATGCCACTTCCAAACACTCCTGAAAGGTTAATTCAGTAATATTAGCCGTATTTTCCATCAATTATTCCATGACAATTACATGATGCAAGATGCTGAAAGCTTGAAACTTTTGTGCAGTTTGCAGATGCCAATCTTAGTCAACCGAGGGTGGGTCCCACGGAGTTGGAGAGACAAGTCTCTGAAAGCTCTAGAAGGCGATGGACCTGGTCAAAGCATAGAATCTAGTCGATATACTGGTGTCCAGGAAAGTGGCTCATGGTGGAACTTTTGGTCTAAGAAGTCTAATATTACTGAAAAGGTGTCATTTATATGCTTAAGCGTACTTGATATATAGAATACATAGTTCATGTAGAATACAACAAAAAATTATTTTTAAAAACTATTATTGATCTGCAGAAGGATATTCCACAAGTAATGCTAGATGAAGTTGTTGGAGTTATTCGTGGAAGTGAGAAACCTAGTATTTTTGTACCAGCGAACGACCCAAATTCATGTCAGTGGTTCTATGTTGATGTTGCTGAAATTGCTCACTGTTGTGGGCTTCCTGAGAACACGGTGTACATTGAAGCAGTAAACGAAAACGTCAACCCCAGTAAGCCATACCCGATCCCAAAAGATACTAATGCATTGATTCAAAGTTCAAGAATGCCACAAGATCATCTCAACTATACATTTACTTGGTATGTCATGATATTATTCTTACATTACTGCGAGCATGTATTCAAAGTCATTACTAATTTCAATTTCACTTGATGTAGGTATTCTTTATCAGCAGCAGTTACATTTATGGCTTTCAAGAGATTACAGCCGAAGAAGACAATGAGATGATATGACGGGGGTTAGTGATTTAGGTGCTAATAATAGTTTTGTTGCTGTTTTACTGGAGTTTAGCTGTTTGTTATGTTGATTTATATATCTGGCTCTAAATACCAGAATTAATTTTGGTGTCAGAATTTCTCTCTGACACATTTTTGTACAAACACAGAGATGTGCCTTTTTTCCTCTGTGCTCATTTTGTAATAATGAAGATTTATGGAAAAATAAATTAACATTGAGCAGAGATCAAAGATTGTCAACGTTTACTTGCAAGTACGGTTCATTTATTATTCTAAATGTTTGGTTTCAAACGGTCATCAAATTTACGTTTTAGAAAACGAAGACATAATGGTCCCGGTACTATGTCGACGCACCTACAAGGCATAACATAAACAGGTATCTAAAGATATACCGAACACGTGTATTGTTCTTTAAAATAATATTATATTCATACACATGTTATATGACCATAAATTGTCATTGATGTAATTATAGCCATGTCAGAACAATTTCACACGTATAGTAGAGACTTATGTAACCTTTGGCTTTGGCCTGTCTACCACCTTTCATTCGTGTATCATCAATTTATCATCACAAGTGCATTCATAAATACAGTTCTCAATGGTAGCTGACCGAAAAATATTAATTGTGTACATTATAAAATAGCTATTTCAAGGTTCATGGTTATTTTTTGTTTGTAGACTTCTATATTCTTCTTAAATACATGTCTTTGACCAACTGATTCTGCAATTCACCAACATGGGTATCGAAGCTGGTATTACATGGATGGGCAGCGCTACTTAAAACTAATTAAATATTGTCACGTGCCCCAACATAGGCGGAAAATGTTATTACAAGGTCTGATGACGCTATTACATGGTGGACGAGGACGGCACTATTTCAGTTCCAACAACTACAATATCAAGGGCTTAAATGTGAATCCTTTAATCTTTGAATATATTTTAATTTATTGTAATTGATAGTTCAGATGTTTCACAAACATTTTCTTCTTTTTAGATCCTACAACTACAAGATCAAGGGCTTAAATACGAATACTTAAATTAGTTGTTTGGATTCAAAGTTTCACTTGTATAGATATCTTTTATTGTAATCCACTCAAAAAGAGTTATCAAGGATTATAAACAAACCATTCCTGCAAATACCATTCACATTCCTTTAAAGATTTATTACAAGGACTTTCTCAAGTAGCATTTGTAAGTCTTGAAAAAATAAAAATAAATACCCAAGTCAATGGCAAGTTATCAAAGTTTACAAGCAACAATGAACTGATCCAGATTCTTGTAACTGTATAATTTCTGATTATACCCAAATTTCCGGTACAAAATTGGGTCCATATCAACTGCCCATAACCTCTTTGTATTGGTAGAAGGCTACAAATCTTTCAACTTTGAAATTATACTCAATTAGTCACACACAATCTCGGGTTGTTTAAACTGGCGATTTTCATATCATATCTGTGGAATATAGATATCTCTATGGGGGTCTCATCGGAAGCAGCAGCCTCTCTATCCCTATCGGGTTGTTTAATCTTTCATATCATATCGAGCCGGGGGTCTCATCGGAAGCAGCCTCTCTATCCCTATGGGGTAGGGGTAAGGCTGTCTACATCTTACCCTCCTCAGACCCTACCATAGCTTGGCTATTGGTGAGATATACTGAGTACGATGATGATGATGATGATCTGTGGAATATAGAGCAGATCCGTGTTTTATGGTTATACTTATACCAGTGCACACTCATCAAGCTCACATCAAAGAATGTAATCATACTACCCTTGTGCACACAGAACACTTACTCATAACTGACTAAACGGGCATACAAGAAACCCGATTCCCATGTCTATAGCATATTTATAATCACAAGTGAAATATATGTATAAAAAAAAGTCTCGGATGCCATAAATTTGTGAACTAATCTCATTTACTCTATGAATCTTGACAACCTTAAAAGGCTTACATGAAGACAGTTAGCAAGAACTTAACAACTCAAAGGGTGCAATATCCCCTAACTACAATAATTCAACTATATCATCTAAAAAAACCTCAATGATAATACCTCAATATGGACTTACAGAAACCGAGAACAAGTGTAGTCAAAACATCATTAGATTTGTTGACGTCCCGACCACAAACGGTTCCATCAACACACGCGTCAAGAAGTAGAAAATGATCCCCAAAGCTATAGAAATCGGTAGAGCCGGCAAAGCTTGCCTAAACACCGACAACAGTATCAAAGTGCATCCCAGTCCAGATATAATAGCAAGGTAACAAGCGTAAACCGTCATCAAATCATACATTGCAGCTCTACCCACAAGCACACTATAAAACACAAAGTCACCTAACCCAAGCTTTACCCCTCGAGTCATCTCCTCGCGAACCTCCACGCTCCTTACTTGCGGTCCCACCTCATCCCTCATACCCAACATCGCAGAAAGCGGCGTCCTTTCCCCTTCCCCTTCATCTTCCACGATCTCATTCTCTCGATTACTCAAAGAAACCGAAAACTGACTACTGGTACTCGCCACCAATGGCAAAGTCTCCTCATCCATAATTTCACCCGACTCACCATCTCTCCGCGCCATTTCAAGCTCCACCGCATCCGACGACACTCCCCCAACCAAAAGCCCCAACCCCGAGGGCCGCCTCCTGCAAACCGTCGGTCTCGCCTCGTAAACAAGCACCGGAAGATCATCATCCCTACTCAACGCCAGCTCAACCAGTAACTTAAGCGGTCCACCGGGCGCCAACACCGCAACCAAATCATAAACGGCCAACGCGACAAGCAAGGTCCACGTCGTCCACTCGGGCAAATTCGTGAACCAAGCCGCCACAATAATCCCCAACACCACCATATAAACCTGTCGGACCACAATCGGGATCGGAATCCCGTCGGCGAAAACCGACAACACGCCCACAACCGTAAAATTAAACAAAAGCACGAAACAGGTGATGGCGAAAACTGTCGAATAATCGATAAAAAGATGGAACCGCCCATGACGGCGAGGACGAAGAAGGCGGAGAATCGCATGTAGTTTTTAAGGAAGTTGGTGAAGTTGTAGTAGTAGTAGAAGTATTTACATGTTTACTCCAAGCTAGTCAGACTCGTGCAATTTGTTTTGTGTTTTTCCAACCCAATAAAAGTGTGTCACGTTTAAAAATTTGGTCGAACAAACCAAATTTGAGTGTGATATGGCCAAATGTGACTAAGTTTTTAGTAAGCTACTTGTGAAGACTGATGTAATTTGTGTGAGAACCAACGGGATTTGTGTTTATGTAATAATTATTTTATTAATTTTAAACATGTTAATATAAAAATAACATTAACTTTTATATAATTAATTATAGTGTTATACTAAAATTAATTGGAAAGTAAACGAAAGATTAAAACGTCAAAGGAAATGTTACAAAAATTTATAATACAAAAATCTAAAAATGCTTTTTTAGGTGTCAAACACATGGTAAAGATTGAAGCAAACACATGAACGTGTAAAGAAACCGACAATAACTCATTAACTTGTACATCAAAACTATAAACTTGTACAAGATAGTAACAAAATGTGAGACAAGGTTTTCACAATTATTAGTTTTTAATTGTTCTCATGTATTATTATTATTATTTTTAATTTTATTATTATTATTATTGCTATAACTTCCTTTTTATTAACTTTTGATGAACACTAGACATGACAAGTTGGACGTGTCCAGTTGGGCCCGCTAACAATTCTAAACAAGCTCAAGACAAAACAAAATTTAGGAAAAGAGTACGAGAGCATCTAGAATAGAGAATTCTTAAGATGTTTTTGAGGAAAAAAATGATGATATGGAGGAGAGAGAGTGTTAAAGAGATTTTTTGTAGAATAATGCATGGAGAATGTGTTTGTGAGAGAGAGGGATGAGATATGAGAGAAAAGAGAGGATAAAGATGGTGTTTTTGTGAGACTAAGTACCATGTAAGCACTCAAAAACACCCACAAAAACACCATCTATTGGTGATGGTGTGAGGATGTTTTCACCGATTATATTTGCTTTTATGATGCCTAGCAGTGGCAACTATGGTAGTGGCCTTCTGGCTGCGACAACGTTAATGCCAGTATCAGTGGCATTGGTGCTGTTAATGCTGCGCAGGGCGGCAACAGTAGCTTGGTGGTGCCCGTCAATTTGGCAATTTTAGTTATATTGATTTATTTATAAACCAAAACCGAGTTAATAAGCACTGCACACCTGATAACATCATCATATTTATAAACCAAATACGAGTTAACTCATTCGCGGATTGCAGCTTATCAAAAATGCCATCCTTTTTGCACCAACTAGTATTACATACAGATTAAGCCTAAGGTTTAAACAACCATCAGCATATTTGACCAGTTTCTAAAGCTCCAGAATTGGCACTAAATTACCTAAAAACTACAAACCACGTGACTTTTAAGATACCCGATACAATCAAACAAAAACAGAGCTTATTTTTACAAGGAATACAGAATAGCAAATTAGCATAATCATGTTAGATCGTATCCACAAAAGAATGATCGGTCATACCAAACAGATTGTCAGATTCTCACCAACTGAAGCTACAGGACCCTGTGCTTGAATACTCCTACAGAATGAACCAAAAGATTTTACCAGTGTGATCAACATATTACATAAATAGTGTAAAATAACTGAACATATCAATTGATAGTTTGATTTATAACTGAAATTATACACAAACAACTTACCATATTGCAAGATCAGCATCGCAAATCGAATGGATTGCAAACCTGAATACATAAAAAGAAATTAATAATAACAATGTAACTGTCATTTCGATATAGCTAACCTAATATGTAATACCTCTGATAATTCTCATGCCAAAAATGGATTAGCAACTAAGGGGTCTTGTTGACTCGGTTGTGCTTGCAAAGGCGTGTCAAAGGTCACCCACCGTTCATTTTTCTGAGTCAGTTGACTGCTGATCGGGCATAAAAGTAAATAAATCCGAAGGTTCAAAAGCTTTGAACTCCTGATTCACACTCAAAGTTGGAGCTACAGAAGCTGAAGATGCAGCCAGTATCTCGACTTTCCAGGCTCAGAAATAGTTGCTGATGTGGCAGGTTGAGGTGGATTTGGTGCACTAAACCATCAAACTTTCCAGGTTCATTAAAAGGAGTGGATGTGCCTCTGTCTGATCCTGGTTTTCTAGTAAGTGCAGGAGCTTGTTTTCCATAACGACGTTCTTCGTATTGATAGTGGACTCTGAGAGTATGAATGATATGAGCTGGCTCGTCTAGTTTCATCCTCATGGTTTCTATGATGTGAACTACTCGAGATTGGTTCGCTAAAAGTTCAAATAGAGCTAAGCTTAAACCAGCCGAAGCCTAAAACTAAGCTTCTTTAATAAACCAGCCCGAGCCCGTACTTATGCTGGCTCGCGAGCCTAAACAAGCTACTATTTACATGATTTTTATTTAATAAATTATATATATATATATATATATATATATATATATATATATATATATAAAATAACTGTTATTGGGTGTATAAATTTATGATAAAAATAACTACATAACAATTATACACATATATATTATGTTATACATAAAAGTAAAATTAAAGTATATATAAAATAATAAAAAAGAATAAAAAATGTATATAGCTTAATTAATAAATAATAAACGAGTTGAGCTTTAGAAATAGAGCTCGAAATGAGCTAAGCTCAAGCTCGAGCTCTTGTAAGTTAAACAAGCTGAGTTCATTCCCTAGTCGAGCTCAGACTCAACTCGGCTCGGCTTGTTGACACCCCTACCAACAACCATAAAAATGCCAGAAAGCCCTTTAATTTAAAGCTTATGTTAAATCTAGAGTTGTAGCAATGACAAAAACTGTAAGGCCCCGTACCCGGTAGCCCTACTTTAGCGTCGGATTTACTCATAAACACAGTTCTTACAATCAGAGTTAATTAAAACTTTCGCGGAAACGTCAACTTAAATAATTCATTACAAAACATTAAATCTTTTCTTTGATACCATAACACAAAACATTATATTTAAAACATCTTTTATTCCATCTTCAGATGCCAGCCGTTCAATCCATGTCATGTGCCATCCTCATGCTAGTTCTTTGGTTTGATCACCTGCGTGCATACTAAAAAGTCAGCTACGCTGAGTGAGTTCTAGTTAATCAAGCAACTTATCATACAACCACTACATGCATCATATACGTATCCGAAGACACGTAGTCCACTATCTAACCTGCTCACATTACCACTTAGCCTCTTATTTACACCTACCACTTTGCCACTTTAATAACGTATAACGTTATGCCACTTTGCCACTTTAATAACGTATAACGTTATGCCACTTTAATGACGTAGTCACGTATAGGCTTACCCTACCACGTACTATCGTCATGCCACTAACACTCTTACTAGACTCTTGCCACTTCTAACACACTCTACCTCTACTTGTCTACAACACGCTTCATATCATTTACATAATAAGCAAGTCACATCATAGCATTCATACACATTAATAACCACTTGGCAATCACTATCCTTGGCGATACGTGCAATATCCGAAGATCGTTCATGTACCGACAAGCATTATAAAATAGCTACCTCGTATAACATCTATAGCATACACTTACCACTTAAGGTAAGTGTATTCACACTTCACATCGAGTATGCACACAGCCCCGAAAACATAACAAGGAAATGGGGCTAGAAACTCACCTGAACTTGGTTACTTCTTCTGCTACTGGTTATTCCTTCTCGAGCTGTGCGTGTCTAACTGTTTAATAATTGAATATCAAATACTACTCTACCCATTCTCATTACTACTTAATTAGTCTTACGTGTCTAAGCCGATTTTACTTCATTGAATCATTACCCGGTTAGTTAATCGTTACTCGTTAATCCTTTAAGGGCATCTTTCATAAATTATCAAAGTCCAAGGGCTACTATGTAATTATCTCATTCCTTTCTAAGTACAAGGACCATTCTGTCATTATGCTAAACTTCTAGTTCGTTACTTTGCCCTTAACGAATTGGGTAAAGAATCATCCTCTGATTCGCTAAGCTCCCATAACGAACTAGCTAACGAATCACCCTCTGATTCGCTAAGCTCCCATAACGAACTAGCTAACGAATCACCCTCTAGTTCTCTAAGTTTCCTTAGCGAACTAGCTAAAGAATCACCATCTGATTCTCTAAGTTTCCTTAGCGAACTAGCTAAAGAATCACCCTCTGATTCTCTAAGTTTCCTTAGCGAACTAGCTAAAGAATCACCCTCTAGTTCTCTAAGTTTCCTTAGCGAACTAGCTAACGAATCACCCTCTAGTTCTCTAAGTTTCCTTAGCGAACTAGCTAAAGAATCACCCTCTAGTTCTCTAAGTTTCCTTAGCGAACTAGGGTTAGGTCAGGGAACATTCCCTGACACCTTTATCTTTTCCGGCACCGTCATCGCCGGAAAACCGCGTTTTCGCCGGAAAAACGAGATCTCACTCGTTCTTCCACCGTTTTCATCGTTTTTCGTCCCGTTTGATCCAAATTTGAGCTACGGTGATCCCTAAACTCATCTTAGGTCTGGTTTATACCCGATTCCACCCGAATCTTGTGATTTAAACGGTTTAACGGTGTCGGCTCGTCGTTACGCGACTATAACTAACGTTTTAGGCTCGTACAATATTAAACTATCATTACCTCGGGTCGGTGCTCGGTTTCCTTCTTGATTTAGGCTAGAGATAAGGAAGAACTAGAGAGAAATATTAAGTGTGTGTTTTGGTGGTGTATGGAATATGTGAGAATGAGGATTAAATGGTGATTAATGGTATTTATATTTAGGGATCATGGGCTCAAGCCCATGGACTCTCCTTCCTTCTTTCATAACCCAAGTCCATAACCCATATCCATTACCCAACACTAGCCCGACCCATACCAACTCCTACTCTATTTATTTATTTCCCGATAACCCGAGTAAACTTTCCCTCTATTATTAAGTAATATAATTAATATTATTTTAGAAATTTCGGGATGTTACAAAAACGCCCCTTAAATGGATCATCAAAACAATTTCAAGTAAATTCAATGGCACTTCTGTCATTTTACAGCTCAAGAAGTAGCAAAAGCTTTAAATTAAAGGGCATTTAGCATTCCATAATGTCCAGCAAAAGATTCCACTTAAATGAAACCAAAGTGATACTTAGGTGACCTCTAAAGTTGTTTTAGTATTTGAGTAACCTATGTATACATTTTCTCTTTAAAAAATGTAAAATATTATTAGACATGCATACTATTACTACCAGTGTATCTCTAGGACACGCCTTCGAAGCAAAAAACTTCTTATCCACGTAGACACTCTTTATAAAATCCCGAACTTTGTCCACATTGCTGTAATAAAATAATCATTTTTACATTCTTTCTTCTTAACAATAATAAAAGTGCGTCACCTGTTATCCGGAAGTCTTTGTTCTCGTGGGTCCCAACCATGTTTCCCTTGCACGCTGGAGAAGTTTGTATTTTGTGAGAAAAATAGAAAATAAACTAATTTCCATCTACAGAAATCAAAATCAGGAGATACTTGTACCTGATTACCGCCTTCTTGAAGGGCTTCAACTTCCTGTGAAGTAAACTTAGGCATTGACACGGATTTAACACGGTGAGTAAATTCACGGCTGTGAATCATATTTAGGAAAAGAAAAAACTTAATTGATCAAATGTTAGAATGTAACAACAGGGATGTTGCAAATGTATTTTACATTTACATCCATACGTTTTTTTTCCAGTACAAAATAACATTTAGTAATGCACTTCAATTGAGTAGAAAAACTCAATGTATCCCGCTACATGCCATGCAAACAAACGTCCAAAAATTAGTGCGGTCCCTGGAAATCGATTTGTTTTAAATATAAATATGATCAACGAATATAAAGTTTCATAACCAAAATATTCATTCCACAGATACATGCTTACTAGTCAAACTTAACATGGAAGTCGATTTAATAGATTGACAAATGACACCATGTCTTGTAACTTGGGCGGGGTTGGTTGGTTGGTGCTAGATGACCCCCATCGGGTGAAAATAGTCCGGTTTGTGTTGAGTGTATAGTATTTAAAAAGAATGAAAATTCTAATTTTACTTGGTCGGTGCCTCGACTTAAAGTAGGTTGGTATCCGACATACACAAATCATTTTGCAATATAATTTTAATTGATTTTTGTTATCATATAATTTAAATATCTTTTCTTATTTCATTCAAAATAATATAAAAAAACTACCAAAAATTCATTAAAATTTTTTTCTTTTTTACTTACAACAAAATGTTGAGTCACATTGTTCACATGATTTACGTCTCTAATGCTAGTTGTAAGATTGATAAGTGAGATACCCCAATGTCGGGTTACCCAAAAATGGCATTGAACAAATTAAGGAAGCCAAATATTTCACACTTGGGATTTTTCAATACATGTTTGGATACTTGCCAAAGTGTTGCATATGAAATTTCATGCAGAAACACTGTTATCTTGTTAGCTTGGTCCATACATAACATACATGGCTTGCTATAACCACCAAATTGTTTGGGACATGTGAATAGAATATGATTTTGATTATCAGTTTCCGTTAGTTTGATAAAACTTGATTTTGACTTTTTTATTGACTATCTTAAAGGTCAAAACCATCATATTTCAATAAAAAGAGCTTTGACTAATTGAGTCCATATCCAATTTAGATTCAGGTCATTCTTGTTTAGTAGATCAGGTTCAAAAAATACATGCTCAGATCATAAATGATAAAAGAAAAACATACAAGAAAACAGAAATGTTTGTCAAATCGCAACTAGAAACCATAGTTCGCATTGATCATACTTCATACCAAGAGTGTCTCCACACGATCAAATCCTGCCTTCCCGTGCATATTTCGATACCTAAGAATGGACACAAATGCATTCGGTGCACAAGTTTCTAATTCGTTTACTACCAATCATGGATCCAAGTCTCCTTGTTTGGTTTCGAGATGATTGAATTTTTTACCACGAAAATAGATAAACTGAATTAGAATCTAATATGATGTCAAGGATCAACAAGTTTATGTTATAAAATTTGATCATCACTATTAAAAAACATTGTTATAATTTTATAACTTTCAAGGATACGAAAGTATCAAGCATTACACACCCACTTGATTCCACCACCCATGGAAGATTCGGTTGTATTTTTGACCACTCCATGCTGCTCACAAGTATGCTATAATCATAGAGAGTAATAAGAGAGTTCAGCAGAATGTTATAATTAATAAGCAAACAGTTTTCTTAAACTAGAAGCCGACTACTTATGCAGTTTCAATGTTTCATAAGCAAATGAATGTACGAGCACTTACCTTGCTACATAAGTAGAGTTTCCGATAAGGGCGAAGACGAACATTAGTGGATTTAGACCCTGCATATTGATAACAATATGTGAACTTGCTATATGCATGCTAAAACAATTTTAACCACATGACCCTAAAACCAAATAATAAATAGGAAGAAGATGAAAGATTTATGCTTACCTGGACATTTCCCCTTCTGATCTGCAAATATAGAAATAAACATGTTAATCAAGCTTAAACACACACACATCATTTTAATAACACCGATCCAACTTCTATCAAAAAGACATGAGTTCACATCAGCATTATAAAAGTGATGCATCAGTGACCTTTATAAACGTTTTACAATAAGATCATTTTTCCTAATATTAGTGTGTATAATATATATACATACAAATGTATGTAACAGTCATGACAAGCGGATTCTTACATTTAAGAATATTTGCGGAAGACGCCCACCCATGTAAATAGCTGCCATTCCCCAACCAAGGTAGGTCCCAATCCCAAGACTCTCTGTACCGTTGTTACCTTCCAACAAACTGCCACTTACCTGCAATTGATGCATATAATCAAACATAACAAAATGTTGACGAAACAATTTTAAGATAAATTACATTATAGCAAAAGTTCATATTTATAAACAGAAGTGATAATACATCTTTCGTAAACAATTGCATATGCTAATTTGAAGGACGAAAAAAATGTCTAGGATACAAAATTGATTCCTTACCTGTAAAAGCCTTCTTCCCACTTGCATGACAACACCATTATGTGATTTTACTGAATCTAGATTGAGGTAACTGTTTCTTTCAAGTTTGAGATTGTATGTGCATAGAAACATTGTCACAGTAAAAACCTAATCACGGAAGAACAAAATCATCACTGCTTCAGTAACAGTTAAAGTTTTTAAAGTCAATACATTTTTCCAAATTACTCACCATACATAACATAGTCTTGGTTTCTGAAGCAGGTGGTGACTGTCCCGACACACGCTCACCAAGCAACGATTCTTGAACAGTGTCCTCATCATATTTATTTGCATTTGTTCGTGAGTGAAAGAAGCTCACAGTAGGAGTGTGACTTCTAGATAAAGATCTAGCAGAACTGCACCATAAAAGATAAGTAAAATAAGATGAATGTATGCATTCAACTTAATAGTTAATATCATTCTTGAATAAAAATGTTTATACCTGTAGTATACTTTTTCAGGGGTAGAATTGTTATCAGGAGATGGAATTTGCACACTTGGAGTGAATTTTGATAGCACAGGAACCGTTAATTCTTCTTGGCTGCCTTTTATGGTTTTGTCTACTGGCTCAATCTGGATAAATCATACAACTTATAAATTAAAGTTTAAAAGTCAAAATGCGAAACAACATATAAGAAGCTAAATCTTACTTTATGAAGTTGTCTCTTAGATGTCTTATGAGAAATGTAACCATAGTAAGTTGCTTGAGTGGCAAGAACTAAAGTAGTCGCCAAGTACAGCTACATTACAAAATCCAATAAAATCAAGTGAAACTTTTTGCTCTAATTTACTAAACTTACATAACAAGAATTAAGGATAATAGGTTATAAAAATGCTTACCACTGCTGTATAATACTGTGTTGGAAGCTGCAGAATAAGATAAGATGAATTAAATAATAGCATGACATACATGAAAAATGCATATGTAACAAAAACACAATGTTCACTCACCGTTGCTGGTTCTAGCAAACAACCTAACACATTCAGAAGATCTCTGCCAAATAGAATAAAAAATGTAAGCTTAAGAAAAGCTCATTATGACAGCATAATTTTATAAATCATTAACAGTACATCATATAATATTACCCGAGTATCCATGTGAAAAGGAAGCCTAAAGCAAGACCTTCAGAAGAATTTTCTTTATAATTTGTGATGATTTGAGGTACCTCTGCAACGCCCCAACTGATTACACTAACTATTCCTAGTATTAGTGAAATCCAATCCCTTTTGGTGCAAAGACAATAGTTCATGTAAGTTTTAGCACACTGTGAGCAATGTTGATCCGCAGGGCACATTGGTAGATTACTTGTGAAGAGCCCCATTGCATCCAAGAACTGTACATGTGCAAAATATGCAATTGCATTATGTGATTGTAGATAACATATTGACATGACACCTGTCACAAAATATTCCAGCTGCTTTTTGGAAAGAAATATATTATTGCATTTGGTGACAACGAACTAACTGCTTTACAAATCCAACATGATATTGAACTCTAAATGACTAAACCATAATAATTCATAACCACTTCAAACTTTGCCAGAGAGATAGTATTGCAATTTTGCATGTAAGAGGCTGAGACATCTACTTTAGGGCTTTAAATTTGCCTCAACGTCAATCAAAAGGTTATTTCTTTGATCAAGTAGTAGTATACAAAACTGCAAATATTGTATGTTTTCTTGACTGAATAAAAAAAACCTTTAAACAAAACATTTCTGCAATTAAAAATCCTTTAAGATTGTTATGTCATATCAATATTTATTTAACAATCACCCATTGTTCTTGATCCCATGCTAGCTCGAAAACTCTTCAAAATATCTATTCACCTAAAAATATGGGTGCAAAAGAGCCAAGCTGCTCACGAGCTACTCGAAATCGAATCAATAAAAAAATCGAAACGAGCCAAACCCAAGCCTCAAATAAAGCTCGTTTAGTTATCGAGTCCGAGCTCGAGCCTTGTATGGAAGGTCGTTTAGGCTCGTAAAACCTTAACAAGCCTTGTGTATCTTCAAGTTTTGCATCTTTTGGACTTCTATGTATAAATTTCACACTGTAGAATTGAGCTCGAGTAGCTGAGCTTAGGCTCATTTAAGAGTTTTCTTATAATAACTAAAAACGGATATTTAACAGATAATAAACGAGCCGAACCAAGCCTAAGCTTGAAAAAATGACTTACGAGTTGAGCTCAAGTTTTAGAAAAAAGAGTTTAGCTCAAGCCTAGTCAAGCTAGGGTTTGGCTTGGCACACAAGCATAATCAAACACTTTATTGTTTTTATAACAATACAACCAAAACAGCAAAGCAATACAAAGCCGCAAAACAATCAGTATTTGTATAAAGGTATAACACCTTCAAATGAGTATAGAAACATGATAATAAAATACAACAGTCCATAATAATAAATGTAACCTAAAAGTCCGATATTTTCGCGCTAAAATGAAAAATTCAAACGATAACGATAAAAATCAATCAAACAGCAGCCGCAGCCGCAGTAACAGTAAGACTAATTTATAAAATAAAAAGGATGCTAATAACAACAGAAGAAGAAGTAGAATCCGATTATCGTAAGCTATAAAAAGATTAGACGATTCATATTTATTTTTTTTCAAAATAATGATAACTAATTAAGCATTGCAAATGCACAGACTGTAAAAGCATACACTCGATTGAATTGAATTGAATTGAAGGAGATTAGCGTGCAATGGAAAGCTTATTCACAGAGAATGAATGGCGGCAGTGGGAGGCAGCTTTATATATAGTGTCATCGGCTACATGGTGTGTGTGCCATTAGGGCGACCGTACACCTTGCAAGCATGGGCTCTACCTTCTTAACCCTCACCACAAAAGGAAACTATTTTCATATTATTATTATTATTATTATTAGTTTATTACTACTACTTTTAAATCATGTTATATTTGTTATTTTTATTTCAATCACTGATAAACACGTGTATCTGTTACTTTTTTGATAACTAGCGAAAGTTAGAAACGTAACAAAAAACCGGTTACATGACAAGGGGATATTTTTTAATCACTTAGCAAAACTAACAATCTTTTTCTTTATCAGTCACTAATTCATCAAACAAGTAATTAATAAGAGATTCGAAATTAACGCCTCTTCTCGTTTTCTCATAACAATCTCTCTCTTTCTCGCTATATCTTCTCAGAAGTATGCATGACTACTTTTACGGCGTTTATATTATCTATTTAAGGTTATTCCTAAACATGACATACTCTTGATATGTACATATATGAAACTTGAACTAACAAATTTAATGATACTTTTAGTGTAATATTTTTTCTATAGTATATATATATTTTGAACTTTCATTTCATCCAAGTTGATGTTTTAAGATATATTGTTTTCCGAATAAAGCAGCTAAAATGAGAAATACTATAATTAAATTTATGTGTGGATCCTAAAATAAAATAAATAACTTTATTCTGATACTATGGTAAACACAGATAATATTTTTTTATTAATTGTTGGATTCAATTTGGGTAGCAGTGTTCTTGGTTGGTAATCAATCATTAATTACGTGCCAAAAGGGGATGAGTTACGTGGGATAATGAGACATAATAGTCACAAAACACTTACTAAACAATTCAACTTATATAAATATTAAAAAACAGAAAGAGTGAGTGAATCAATAGATTCCTTCTCGGGAGTAATTTTATATTACAAATATTTAATATAGTTATAGAACAATAACATTAGTATAGTTATATAACTACGAGTAACGATAAACAAAACCTTAATTGAAGAAACACTAAGTGACCCAGGGCAGATTACGGATAATCTGTGGGTTAAGTAACGTTTCTCACGAGGATGAGATCCAGCAGAGAAGGTTGTTCTTCAGGTGACCTGCAAAACAGATACCGTAAGCTCGTCACTGAGAAGGGGGGGGGGGGGTTCCTCCTTGTGACCACCCTCCGGCGTGAGAATCAGACTAGATTGCTCTGAATATAAGTGTATATTAAGAGATTGCTAGATAAGATGAGATATCAGATGATGTCCTTACCATTCCAAGGAGTTGGAGTATTTATAGCCGAATGTAGGTTTCCTAGAAGGTACAGCCGGCTGAATAGTATTCCTGTTCTACCAACAGTGGGCTACGCACAAGCCATGCTGGTTGGTGGATAGGCTGCGGCCGACAGTGACAAGGTCGGCTGTATACTGTTCCTTTACTGCCGGCTATGCACTGTTCCACCAACTGTAGGCTGCGCACGTCCCACAGTAAGGGTTGGTGAGTAGGCAGCGGCTAATAGTGAAACAGTACTAGAGGGTGCACCTCCTCGTACTGTTGTCGGTGAGCTGTCACCCTGTGATTGGTTCATGGGCGTCTGGCCAGATCGTCTGTTTTGCCCATACCTTGGTAGGTATAGTACAAAAGATCTTCCAGAAGCATACGGACTGGCTCATTTGGGCGGGAGTATTCCCGCCTTGCTCATTCCTTCAGGTGACTACTGAAGTAGCAAGAGTTAGTGCCTTGTGCGTGTAGCCTTGCTATCAGTGCGGGTAGCCTTCCCTGATGGCTTGTATCCGCAGCTGCGGGGACAGGCGGAGTACTTCACCATTGGGAGGCTTTTCCTGCGGGAACAGCTTGCGTACTGCGCGTAAGGACGTCACGTCTCTGAGCATGGTGGGTCTTGCGGATCAAGTTGGTTTCTGCGCAGACGTCTCTCTTCAAGGTGAGTCCTGCGGGTCCAACTGGGCTCTGCTGGGACCTACCTCTTCAAGTCCCCCCAGTCCAATGTTCTTCTCATGAATGTTTAATAAAGTGAGGTGAACTTTTGGACTTAAGCAAAGGGTTTTGAAAAGGGTTTAGTTTTAAGGTTTTCCATGGGGATTCTTCCCGCGGAAGTCCTAATGTCACTTGCAGAAATTCCCGACTTTCCTGCTTGATCTTTGGGTATGATGCGGGTAGGTCTGTAACCTCCTCGCAAGTCAGGAGCGTTGAGTCCCACTTGTGTGGATTCTCCATGAGGTTTTGGTAGTTTTGAACATAGTGATCAATTATGTTAAAACCACCAATTCCATCTTGGAGCTTCAAACAATATAGTTCTCGACGTACCCGCTATGCGGGGATGTTATTCCCGTTTCCGCAAGCGTGGCCCAAAAGATCCTTCCTGGTTTGAATTCCCTGCGGAGTGCTAAGTATGTGAAGGGTTTTGCCTTGACACTGTACCCGCACTCGTCTTACGGTTACTTTACTTCCAAGGTATTCCTGGCGTCAATTCCCTGCGGGTGCTAAGTATGTGAAGGGTTTTGCCTTGACACTGTACCCGCACCTGTCTTACAGTTACTTGGTTGCCAAGGTAAGGGGTATTTTCCCGCTTACTTTTGAATCTTTTTGAAATTTTTTGAAATTCGAAGAGTTGGTGAAAGGATAAGAACAGTCCAAACTGCTGAAACGTCGTGCGACAGTTTCTTCTGACTGTGTCAGGACGTGCAGGAAGTTATGGTGACGTGACAGTACCTGGTCATTCCAGACGCTTTTTCAGGCGCGTGGGCGCGATTTTTCGGGCGCGTGGCCGCGAAATTAATGGTACGCGTCCTTTCAACAGCTGTTGCCAGCTTGCTTTTTGCCACGTGTCATAGTTTCATTACACCTGCGATTTCTCTCTCTTCCGCATTAAATTCATCGCATTAATTGCGATTAGTATATAAAGGGGGAGAGGGTTCTTTGTAATCCACACTTTCACTTTTCTCTTCATCTTCAAAACGATTTCCGGCGAATACTCATCTTTTCAGTCGAGCATTTTCTTGAAATCGTTTTCTTCTTTCATATCTGCAAGATGTCGTCTCACGATCTTGAGGCTACAGCCCAGGAGGCTGGGGTGTACGCCGATGACAAGAGTACTGCTGGCGAGTGCCAGTGTGCTCTGCCTGTCGATCTATATCAGTACATCGTCAGGAAGTTCATGCTCGAGTCTCTCGAGCCTGAGTTTCCTGAACCCCATCAGACGGTGTATGATGCCCCCAGAGGCAAGATCGGGGTATATGCTGCATTCTTTGTCTATGGGAATCTTAGGTTCCCATTGACAAAGTTTGTGTACCGTGTCCTAGAGAGGCACGGTGTACACCTGACCGAGGTGCACCCGATGGCGATCGCGAAGATTCGCCACTTCGAGTGGGTGTGCCGGATTCTGGGCATTGAGCCCTTCGTCGACCGCCTGATGACCTTCTACTCTTGGAGGTGCATCCAAGGGTGGTATACTCTGATAACCCGTATAAAGGGTTTGAAGATTTGCCCAACCGAGCGCAGTCTTCGTTCGTGGAAGCGGGAGTTCTTTTTCATCTCCGCTCGCGCCATCCCCCTTGCCATGAAATTTAAGAATGGGCAAGCTCTCCCCAGCCTTCACGCCTCCAACTACCAGGAGGCGGAATGGTTTTCAAAGATTTCCCGAGTCCAATCTCCGGTTTACCGGTTTGCGGAGTCCGGGATGGTGATGCTCGGGATGAGCCGGGTGTGGAAAGATGCGGATGCGCAAAAGATCCCGATCGTCCTCGAATACGGTTTGAATTCTGTTCCTTACGGTATGCTCTGTTTACTTTGTTTATATAGGTTTGTCTTCTAACTGCTTTTCTTTTATTTCAGAGGGGAACGACTTGCAGTCGCTCCTGTATCCGCGGGAGGCTGACAGTCCCGCTCGGATGGGTACTCGTGCTCTAGATGAGAACGAGTTGCCCATCCTAGAACAAACGGCGGATCGGTTCGTGGAGGTCTACCCGCTAGGCCACGAGATCCTAAGTGCCAGGCGGCCAGGTAAGGCGTTATTCAACCCTCGACCCCTCAATGCTGAAACCTCTGCTGGAATTCCTCTAATCTTATGTTCTGATGAGGAATCCGCAGATGGTCCTCCGTTGGTGCGGAAGAAGAAGGCTGCCGGCGGGAAGGGGAAGGAGAAGGTGGCCTCCACTGCCGATCCGGTGCCTCGGTCTGACTCAGAGGCCGAGAGCGAGGAGGTGGCGGGGAACCCCGGTGGTGATAAGACCACCGCTCCGGAGGCTGCGACGACTGTCACCTCCGGAGAGCCCAGGATGACAACGGTGAGCGGCGTGAAGAGGCCGGTTCCATCGGGTTCATCCCCGCCTGTCCGCACTTTTAGGCTCAAGAAAACCCGTAAGTAAAACTTTATTTTTAACTTCATAGCTTTCCATCATTAATACTTATCTTCCTTGTGCAGGCGTGGATGTTGACGCATTCCAGGGTGGAGCGGGGAGGAGTACCTCCCCGCCCATGACGGTAGGCTTGGTCAGCCTACCTGAGGCGACGACCCAGGCGGCTGCGCCTTCGCCTGCTTCCGCTGGTTCAGTTGCTCACTCCGTTGAGCCAACTGTTCCAGCTGTGATGACATCACCGCCGGCTGTCAGTGCCATATTTACCGCATCTTTCACTGAGCCGGCGGTTACTTTTGCTGCGGACTCCGCAGCGGCGACCGCGGCGGCCTCCACCATGCCTCCTCCGTCATCGGCAACGACGGCCGATCCTTCAGGTATGCATGGGGCTTCTCGCCAACCTCTGCCTCCTTCCCATCTACCTGACCTCTTGGACGGATTTCCCTTGGGTTCAGGTGATGGGTTTGGCGGCTATCGGCCTGTTATTGACCCTACAGGTGCGTAGGGTTCTTTTGGCCTATTTTTTTTTTATATCATCTTTTCCTAACTGTTTTTTGTTTTTTGCAGTGTCGGATTCCAATGAAGTGTATGTTCCACGATGGAACATCCGCCGAGGAACAACCCTTCGCACACCTGTGGAGTGCGTGGAGTGGGCTCGTCACGCAGCTCCCAGTGGTGCGTTGGGGGAAGCCATGGCTAGCTACCAGGAGGGTAGGCTAACCAATGAGCTTCGGGATCTCCTGGCCCTGATGCAGCCGCGCGTCGAGCTGCTTTGTCGTGAAAACGACAAGTTAAAAGCAGCTCGCATTCAAGAAGTAGCTCAGGCGCGGGCTGTCCGGGAGGAGAATAGGAGGCTCTCCGCCGCGGCTGCGGAGAAGGAGAAGGCGTTCAAGGCCCTTGAAGTTGAGGTTCAGGCCCGTCTCGAGGCCCGTTCCAAGGCTGCCCAAGCTGTTAACGAACAGCTTCGGCTGGCTAAGGAAACTGCTAGGAACGCAACTGAAAGGGCCACCAAGGCTGAAGCTGTTGTTGAGCCTCTACGCCTCGAGAATGAGGAACTTAAAGCTAAATTAGAGGCGCTCCAACAGGCTCATGATGCCTTGGTGATGGAGGACGCGAAGAAGCTCCAAGAGATCCTGGACCAGAGGGGCGTGCTTGACCACACTGAGCGGAAGCTAAAGGGCGTCGAAGAGGCTGCTGCAAAGGAAGTGTTGCTTGCCAACCTCAATAAAAGTGAAGCCGAACGCGCCTGTAACCAAGCTCAAGCCGCCCTCCAAGAAGCTCTGGTTGCCAAGGAATGGCTTCTTCGAGAAGCGTTGTCTCAGGTAAGCTTTTCATGTCTTTACGCTTTTCTTTGTAAATAGAAAATGTTTTGATACTTGTATTTTTTTTCTTTTTGTAGGTTGTGCATCGGGTATTCACGGAGACGTCTTATGACGATGCTATGAGCACAGCCCTCAACGCTTCTCATGAGGATGGGGAAAAGGCCGGCTTCCTGCTTGGTCTAGGGTTTGTTGAGAAAGGCATCCCGCCTTCCAACTTCCCTTTGTATGATGTGGATACTGAAGCTGTTTATGACCAAGCAGTGAATCAGTATGCCGCCTTCCCGCATCCGGTGGTGGAGAAGGTAAACGAAGTCGCTGCTGCTGATGATGGGCTAGCTATTCTTAAAGCTTTCCTTGAACCGCCACGCTCTACTGATGGTGCGGGTCCAAGTGGAAGTGGTCCTGAAGCATGATCCTGAAGATCCCTTTCCACCATTAGCGTAGATTTTTGTTTTTGTATAGCTTCTTTTGTATGCGGGTATGCACCCAGCAATCTTTGTAATATTTGAATTTGATGGAATAAAGATTGTGTTAATTCCTTGCCTTGTTTATTTTACGCATGTTTTGATCCAACTTAGCAATTTCTTTAGTACTTAGATAAGTTAACTTTTTAACGTGGCAAATTATAAGTTTGTTTCGCTTCCTCTTTCATGATTGTGCGGGTATGACCGTCACTTACACTTAGTAGGATGGCTTAACTTTACTTATATCTGACCTGCGTGGAAGTTTTCCTCATCTTTTCCTTTGAAATTTTCTAAGTGTTCAGAATAAGTTAACCTTTGGACGTGGTAGATAATAGGTTGAAGTTTTGCCTCCTTGTTCGTGATTGTGCGGGTAAGACCGTCACTTGCACTTACAAGGATGGCTAAACTTTACTTACATCTGACCTGCGTGAAGGTTTTCCTTAAAACTTGAAATTTTTACCGTTGTGTTTATGCGGGTTTTGCCGCATTCCACACGTAACGACTTACTTCTTCTCCTATTTATGCGGTGAATACCGGCACATCAGTGTGGGAAGTTCATAAGTATAAAGGTAAGGCTATCAACACATTGTGAAAGGAGAATCATTTCCATTAGAAGTGGCTCTAGGCCTTTTCTTTACAAGTTTGGAATTGATCTACATATAACATTTGCGTAATTGAGCTCCATTCCATGTTCTTGGGATGGGAGTGCCATCGAGCCTTTCGAGCCGGTATGCGCCCTTTCCCAGAACTTCTTTGATAATGTATGGCCCTTCCCAGACCGGGGCCAGCTTTCCTGGGCGTTCTTGGTTCGAAGCCTCGTTGTTACGCAGTATGTAGTCTCCTACATTGAAGTTGCAGAGTTTTACCCGCGTGTTGTAGTACTTTTGCATTTGTCGCTTGTAGTTCTCTTCACGCACTGCGGCTAAGTCTCTGCGTTCCTCGGTTAGCATAAGGTCTAACCGTCTTTCCGCATCATTGTCTTCTGGTTGAATCAAGACCCTTGGTGAGGGTAAACCAATTTCGACCGGGACCATGGCTTCAGTGCCATAAGTGAGACTGAACGGGGTTTCTCCCGTACTGGCCTTCTTCAGCGTTCTGTTTGCCCAAAGGACGTGCGGAAGCTCGTCCACCCAGCCGGATCTGTGTTCCAAGAGTCTTTTCTTTATGCCTTCGACGATGCTCTTATTTGCTCTTTCCACCTCACCATTACCTTGCGGGTGTGCCACTTAGGTAAAGGTGTGGGTGATTTGAAGTTCTTTCAGCCACTGTTGTAGCTTCTTATCAGCAAAGTTGGTGCCGTTATCGCTCACCAAATTCTGTGGAAGTCCAAAACGACAAATAATAAATTCCCAAATAAATTTTTTGATATGTTTCGCGGTTGTTTGGGCTAAGGGTTTTGCTTCTATCCACTTGGTGAAGTAGTCGATGGCTACCACTAGGAACTGAACATTTCCTGCTGCTGTAGGAAATGGGCCTGTCACATCGATGGCCCACTTCTGAAATGGCCATGAAGAGGTGACTGGAACAAGTTCATTCTTCGGGCGGTGCGTGTTGGGTGCGTAGAGCTGACAAGACCTGCATTTTCTAATGTATGCCAACGCATCCGTATGCATCCCCGGCCAAAAGTATCCCGCGTTGTTTAGCTTAGCTACAACAGCGCGTGGACCTGCGTGTACTCCACAGATGCCTTCGTGTACTTCCCTTAGGAGGTAATCAGCATCTTGGTTGTCCACGCATCTTAAGAGTGGGCCAAGAAAGTTACGTCTATAAAGGATGTCATCGATGAGTTGATAATTCAATGCTTTACAGCGTAGTTTTCTTGCCTGCGTTTTTGACTCTGGTAGTGTACCTGCCGCGAGGTATTTTATTATTGGTGTCATCCACGTTACTGTGCCGGTTTGGATGACACAAATTTCCTTGTGCGGGACCGAAGGTGCCTCGAGGAGTTCAATGCGGATGTCCTTTCCCAAGTGGGTGAAGGCTAATGATGCAAGCTTGCTTAACGCATCCGCAGATTTGTTTTCACTACGCTTGACGTGTATGACTTTGCAGTCGTTGAAATCGCGCATAAGGGTTTTTGCTTGTGCGAGGTACAGGGCCATTGTGTCGTTCATGGCCGTGTATGTCCCGTTGATTTGATTGGCTACTAACATGGAATCCACCTGGGCTTCCAAGTGTTTCACTCCCATCTTACGCCCAATTCTCAGCCCAGCCAAGAATGCCTCATACTCGGCTTCGTTATTCGTACTTGGAAAATCCAGTCGAATAGCGTAAGTGTATTCTTGGCCTGCTGGGTTGGTTAGTTTCAGCCCTGCGCCTGAACCCTCGTTACTGGCTGCTCCATCAGTGTAGAGTCGCCAGACATCATTGATGTCTTGTGCTGGAGAGGGTTGAGCCTCTTCCTGGCACTCTTTTTTCCCGCGATGCAGGCACTTCCGCAATAAAGTCGGCCAAAACCTGGCCTTTTATGGCTGGTCTTGGCTTATACTTTATCGCATACTCCCCCAACTCAATTGCCCATTTGGCTAGGCGTCCCGATAACTCGGGTTTGCGTAGAACGTTTGCAAGTTTGAAGTTGGAGAGAATGGTGATTGGGTGACCCTGGAAATATCGTCTTAACCTGCGTGAAGCGTGTATAAGTGCTAAGACTAATTTTTCGAGGGTAGAGTACCGGGTTTCTACGTCTGTTAGGATACGGCTAACATAATAGATTGGCATCTGGATGCCTTTTCGCTCTACTAGCAGGACTGCCCCGGTTGCTCTATCTGTTGCGGAAAGGTATAGGATTAACTCCTCTCCCGCTTTTGGTGCTGTGAGTGTTGGGAGTTCGATCAAGCGTGACCGAATCTCCTGAAAAGCTGCTTCCGCTTCTGTTGTCCAGCGGAAGTGCGTTTTCTTTAAACAGTTTCTCAACGTTGACACGAAAGGAAACGACTTATCCGCGTGGTTTGCCAAAAAGCGATTAAGTGCCACTAGTCGTCCATTCAGTGTCTGAGCCTGTTTGATGGTAGTAGGTGATTCCATTTTGATAATGGCTTCGACCTTTTCAGGGTTCGCTCTGAAGCCATCTTTAGTGACGATGACCCCCAAGAACTTCCCTTCTTCCATTCCAAAGGCACACTTGCCCGGGTTGAGTTTCATGTTTATCTTCCTAAGCGTGTTGAAAGTTTCTTCGATGTCTTTCAACATCGCTTCTGCGTCAGGGCTTTTGATGACCAAGTCATCCATGTAGACTTCCAAGTTCCTCCCAATTTGGGCATGAAACTGGTTGTCCATCAAGCGTTGGTATGTGGACCCGATATTCTTAAGTCCGAATGGCATCATTTGGTAACAAAATGTGCCATCGGGCGTCCGAAAAGCGGTTTTGTCCTGATCATCAACGGCCATGTGGATTTGATGGTACCCCTTATACGCATCCAGGAAGCATTTAAGGCGAAACGGTGCTAACGAATCCACCTTAAGATCAATTTCGGGTAACGGATAACAATCTTTGGGGCATGCTTTGTTTAAGTCCTTGAAATCTATGCACATGCGCCATTGTTTGTTATTCTTCGGTACCATAACGGGATTTGCAACCCATGTTTGATATCTACTAACGCGTACGATGCCTGCGTCAAGGAGTTCCTTGACTTGGGTTCTACACGCGTTAGTTTGTTCTGGCCCCATTACTCTGCGCTTTTGTACGACTGGCGTAACAGCCGGATCGCATTTGAGCTTATGCTCTGCCTTACTTCGGGGTACACCAGTCATGTCAGCTGGTGTCCACGCGAAGATGTCAGCGTTTTTCTGTAATAAGCGCTTGAGTAAGGTGCGTGTGGGATCAACAACTGTTGGGCCAATGGAAACGGCTTGGTCAGGGTATTTGCCGTTGAAGGCCCATCTTTCCGGTTCGGTGATGGTTGGTTTAGCCATCTTTGGTTTGGGTTTAGATGAGACAAATGCGATGCATACCTGGGGAATGCCGGTGATCATCGCTACACCCTCAGCTGTTGGCCATCCCATCATGCCGTGGACTGAAGATACCACGGCGTTGAATCTTGCCATCCCGTCTCTTCCGAAGAGAATGTCGTATGTGTGGTGGGGCTTCCTCATTACGACGAAATCCACGTCTTCTGTGCGTGAGTGATTCCCGTCCGTAAGAGTGACGAGGAAAGATAGGATACCCAGGGGGTGTTTGTGCTGCCGTCGAACCCTTCCATCGAGGCGTAGATCGTTTCCAGGCGTTCCTTGTCTTCGTCATCTAGCTTGTCGAAGAACTGCCTGTACATCACCGTGACGAAGCGCCGTTGTCAGCAAGAGTGCGAGAAGTGATGTAGTGTCCCAGCTGGCTTTTGATGACGATAGGGCCTTCTTTGCTGGGTCCTCCTGGCACTCGCGGGAAGCGCACCTCGGCTTCCTTCCACGCGCATGGTTCTGTCGCTCGCCTTTTTCTTCCTCTCATCTTACCATGAACCATGTTGATGCTGATGTCAACGACCTACCTCTTCATTAATATACTAGAATCGGCCATTTTAGTCAACTAAAGAAGGGTTTAGTCTCCAAAATTAAAAACGATCATATGTGTAACTTAGATTCCCTATTAAAAGGTTTTGAATTAGTGACGACAGAAAATATCAAATAAATTGAGATAACCAAATTAGATAATACCAATTGTTCAGTTAAACAACTTCTGATAACCGATTTTGTAGTCTAGTTTCGGTTATGATTTTATGATTACTAAATAACTATAACATTGATAAGTAAACCGGAAACACAATTTAACCAAACTAAACATATATTAGACCACTAGTTAGTCGTGAGGGCCATAAAGATGGGGACACCGCGTCAGGACTCGGGACATGAAGGCCTGTGCGGTAAAGGGTGGGCCTTTAACGTGTTAACGCGATGGCAAAAAAGAAATGGTGGTCGAAAATTGTTTTAACAAGAAAATAGTGGGACTTTAACGTGTTATCTAGGCTTTAAACAACAACATGGTGTTAAATGGTGTGTTATATAATTCTCTATTGTTTACGTGACAGTGACAGTGACAGTGACAGTGACGTGACGCTTTAACTTGATGTTTAAAGGCCCATCACAACAACGAGCCTTATAAATAACACAAGACAAACCATTCTAACCCTAAGAATTCCATAAAATGCTTTTATTTTTAGATAATATCTAAATTACACTCACTTAAATCAATATTATAAATTAAGAAAATCACATTAAAACACAAATCCATTTCATTTCCCATCTTTATACTCGTCTCCATAATTTAAGTGTTCTTCCCCAAATTTACGTCATCCAATTAAACATTGACACATCTATTATTTAATTATTCAAATTATATCAAAAGAAATAGTTAGAAAAAGAATAAATGGGAAATGGGATGTGACGATACTCCCACTACCATTTCACTTGATTATCATTATCAAATTGTGTCCAATCTGGGATTTCACTTTGGTTAAGCCTAATCCTAAAAAATGTTGGGTACAAAATTCTCCACCTATTTAGTTTTGTTGAGGTCCAATCCAGGGTAAATTATAAAATTCTAAACAAGTGTAAAAAAAAAACAAATTTTATTTAAAATAATAATTTGATTAATCGATTAGCCTAAATTGCCATTAATCGCAGAACATTTAAAATTGAAATTGCATATCCGGTGAATATCCCAGAGCATCTAGATGACCAGCCATGGCCTTGTTCATTGGTGGCGGTCCACATCTTAGCACCTGTATGTTCGAAAATATTATTCATTTTATATTTAGGGAGTGTTTGAGATTGCACCTTTTCAATAAATTTAAAAAACATATGATATGTTAAAAGTGTGTTTGGGACCATACCTTAATATCGGATGCGGGTGCAGGACAATGGGTTTGGATCATTTCTTTTGATACAAAACCGACACCACCTGTCCATTCCTCTGGCGGCTACAAAAGTATAAATAACAAATTGTAACACATATGTTAATGCATATGTAATGTGTATATGTGTACGAGTATGCATATGTGTATCAGTGTATTTATATGTGGATGTGGTGGATGTGAATGTCTATATGTATGTATATAGAGACACCCAATGAACAAAAAGAACATACTAATAGCAAACAATAATCAATTTTATCTGAATACCTGGTTCAATACATAGTACACATGGAACCTATCAGGGTAATCAACTGCAAGTCCATCGATTTCTTCCTGAAAATTATTAAATAAGTCAATTACAAACAAGTACCAACCATAACTGTTCATGCAAACAAATTCTAAAATGTGGGCATATAGAATACATTATAATACTTACCTTAAGAAGGATGTCTTCATATGCAACATTAGCATAGATAAGATGCACCTCGGTCGTGTCTTTTGGGTTTTCTAGTATGGCTCTAGCAACCTAATTAAATATCACAAAATAAACAAATAACTCTAATATATATTAGTTAACACTAAGATTCACAAATAAAATAAATGCCTGAAACACTGGAGTGATTCCCGAACCCCCAGCAATCATTCCAAAAGCTCTAACTTGGCCAGGTTGGTACTTGAAACGCCCCTAGGAAAAAGAACAATGATACAAACCAAGTGTAAATACTCATTATTGCTAACAATCCCAAACGATATACAAACCAAGCGTAAGTACCTTAGGTCCCCTGACAGCCATATAGTCCCCTTCGCGCATTTCTCTGAAATGGTGGGACATTCGACCTTGTGGATACATCTATACATATAGTCATATACAGCATTATAATTAACCATTTATGTTAGAATGTTGAATCAAATTTGAACTTTGATGTGTACCTTAATAACCAACTCAAAATATCCCACATCAGTGTCTAAGGTGGTCGGGGTGTATGGCTTAATAACCTCTTCCACATCAGTGTCTAAGGTGGTCGGGGTGTATGGCTTAATAACCTCTTCCCCTTGGCTGTCTTTACCCCTGAAGTGGAAAGTAAGATTAATGATACGAGGAATAAACACATTAATGTTTTTTTCGGTGAAGTAATTGTAGAAAGTAGATAATAAATAATTAAAACCTGAAATAAAGTTAACTTTTTGACTTTTGAAGTCACATTTTGCATTTCATGAATGAAAATTGATATGGTTTTTTACCAAAGACAACAAAAAAATCCTATTTGAAGTGCTTTTCATGTGGTTTATTATGTTAGGCCTATAAATGAACCGAACGAACGCAAACGAGGCATGCTTGTGTTAGTTAGTTTAACTCTAACTGAACAAATGATCGAATACTAAACAATTAAACAAACAGGGTTTACTTGGTCATGTTCATTCGTGAAGAAAATGAGTGTGTTCGTTTATGTTCGTTCGTTAATTGTATAACCGAACACATGAGAATGTAAATGAATGCAAAAGAGTGAACATAACTGAACATAGATGAAGGAACATACCAGGACATAGGGGTGGCAATCTTGACCCAAACCCTTTCAAATGAGTCAATTTGAGTTGTTTTAAAAGTTAAATGAGTTGGTTTGGGTAAAAGGTTTTAACTAAATGAGTCAAAATGAGTCATTTGAAATTCCATCTTTTTATTTTCGGGTCAAAATGGGTCGACAAGTTCAAAGAAATGGGTCGATGTGGGTTAGTGTCCTAAGGAAATGTGACAGGTTTTGGATTGAAACGGGTTTTCGTACAAGACAGGTTTCGGCACGAAACGGGTTTCAGATTGGAACGGGTTCGGTTCAGGTTTTAAGCCAACACGAGTTTTCACCCGTGACGTGTTGGGTTTGGGTTTCTTTTGTTTCTTTTTGGTTGATTCCGGGCTAGTTTTTGTTCGTTTTTTCAGTTTTGTTTTTGTTCGGTTTGAATTCTTTTAGTTTCGTTTTGATTGATTTTTTCGATTTCGATTGATGTGGTCCGGTTTTGGTTTTTTGTTTCATTTTCGTCGATTCTTTCGGTTTCGGTTCGATTCTAGGTGGGGTTTTTTTTTTTAATGGAACGAGGACAACGTAGGAAACATTTTTGTGTTTTTACTTTTTTTGTTTATGATTTATATTTTGAGTTATAGTTTTTTTATTATTATTTTTGAATATTTTTTAAGGGTTTTTGATCTTAAAAAAAAACCCCTCAAAAAAAATTCAAAAAAATAATAAAAAAAAATCATAACTTAAAATATAAATAAAAAACGAAAAATCTAAAAAAACTAAAATGTTTCCGCTGTTATTCTCGTTCACAAAAAAAAAAAAAAAAAAACTCAAAACCCGGTTCGACCTTAACCTATTTCGACCCAAACCAAAACAACCATTTTTTTAATTGACCCGTTTTGACCCAAATTCATTTTGCTCATACTCGTTTTGACCCATGACTCATTTCAACCCATGACTCGTTCGACCCAACCCAACCCATTTGCCACCTATACCAGGACATAACTGAGCGAACACCGATTAAAAGTGAACTTGAACATCAATTTGTTGGGCTTAAAAATAATAAAACTATACTAAATCATAGTGGTTGATTAAATTCATAAAACTAGACTAAATTAAATATGCATAAAAAATTCGTAAACTAATATATAAACGGAGGCTTCGTTTATATATCAGTTTATATTTTTGTTCAATGAACAAACTTAAACAAACCTAAACTAGCGAACATAAATGAACAAATGAGCATAAACGAATTCAAATGAACGAGCGTTCACGAATGTAAACAAAAGCTCACAAACATAAATGAACGAACAGTGCATGTGTTCACGACTTCATGTTTGTTTATTTAAATGAACAAAATCTTTTGTTCATGTCCGTTCGCTTATTAAATAAATGAACTTCCAGCCGAATCACTGAACATTTGGTTCTTTTGCAAGCCTAGTTATGATAATCTATTTCCCTGAGATCTTAGAATTCGCATCACTATTGAAATCAGAAACCAACATGTCAAACACTAGAGGTGAAAGTGTGTATAAGATTTATATAGATTTATCAATTAAAAAGATGCAATATAAAATACCTGCAACTTATGTGTTGTCCGATAGGAAGGCCCAAAACTGAAGTAGGTGTAGGAAATGCAAATCTAAACTTGGCCACGTTATGGCTAAGTTGTGTGCGCTTCACAAGCTTGAAGTCCTTAAAATTTTCAGGATTGATGCTCCCAACTGACAATATATAAGTACATGATTCAGTTTTATCAAATCTATAAATCAATGGAAACTAAAATTCAGAATATGATAGTTGCATAAAACTTAAAGTTGTGTTATGATAAAAACACACCTTTGGTTTTCTTCAAGGAATAAAAGTAGGCTGCCGTGGCAACCACGGCAAGAATAGCAACAGCAAGGCTGACCTGGATCTCCTTTGACCCCAAAAACTCCATTGCTGTAGTAAAAGTACAGAATTAGATGATCTTCTTAGACCATGTGTATTGGAGGGGCTATATTATTTTATTATATATATATATATATATATATATTTTTTTTTTGGGGGGGGGGCAATATTCTACACGTGGCGCCACGTCAGCAGGGGCAATTTTCATTGTAGGGTGTAGTGATTTGTAGCCCAAAATCGCCCAATAATATAATAATAATAATATTAATATAATATTTTTCCAAGTTTAGGACACGTATCCACCCCCCCCAAAAAAATATTTTTGCCTAGGGGACGGTATGGAGGAAGAATTTCACCCTAAAATCGCCCCACTACACACAGCCTTATATACAGAGATTGATCTTATTATGAAGATAGTTGTCGAATAACAGAAGCTTCATGGTATGATAATAGGCCCATATAAGTTAAGTGACATGACACAAACAAATGAAAATTTAAATAAATAACTGTCATCACATGACAAAAACACATGAAAGAATCTACTGTAGTTATAACTTATGTGATGCAATAATATTAGTTAAGGTGTAGCTATTAAACAAGTTTGTAAAATGTAGGGCTGTAACTGACCCGAGCCGAGCAAGGGCGAGCTCGGCTCGTTAACTTTATCGAGCTAAAAATCAAGCTAGAGCTCGGCTCGTTAACTTTTTTATTATTTTAATTTATTTATTAATTTTTTAATTGAACCGAGCTCGAGCTTGATTTTAAGATGTTATAAACAATATATGTTTTATTTATGTTCTTTTCATGATGTTTTAAAGCTCGAGGGGCATAATATATGCATTTATTGTTCTTATTTTGCTATACTGTTATTATATTTTAAATTTATGGTTTAATAAAAGCGAGCTAAAGAGCTGAATCACAAGCTGAGCCAACCCTGGCTCAAGCTCCGCTCGTTTAGATATAGATTCGAGCTTATTTCAAGCGATAGTAAAATGTAAGAATTAAGCAATTACCGTACTAGGAATTGAAACAAACTATTAAAAAAATAATATGAAGTTGTAAATTTGGGAATTGAAACAAGTGATTTGAAATTTGAATAGTTGTTATTCATTTAGATAAGCAGTAGTTTGATAGTAGTTTCAACGTTAAACATTAGGGATCCGATTGAATTGAATTGAATTGAATTGAAAGAAACGATGATTGCAGATCATAATAATCAGCTAATAAAAGTATAAAACTGATGCAAAATGTAAGTAAATAAGGTAAGGTTTAGGTTTAGTTTACCTTGAAGTTGTTATCGGATGGAAGCTAGGTGAGGTGGTAGGTGATTAGAGCAACAAGTCCGATTTGATGAAATCAATGAATCCCAAATGCAACCATTCACACACTCTCAATCACGGCTGCCTTGGTTTACTTGCACAATCACACTTTTTTTCTTTAATACTTTAATATTTTTTTAAACTTATTTTATATCATTTCATTTCTTATCAAACCATATAATATCGTATCGTAAAATCACCCCTTTTGCGAGTTTGCGGGTTCGAGGGAGAGCCTCAATGAGGCACGGATGGCGATGAAACTCGTACTCGATGTGAAAACCTGAAATTCGACATAATTGGGACCGGTAATACCCGACCCATTAAGGTTTGGGATTAGTTTTGAAATTTTTTGTGTGTTTGGGATTTGTAATATGCCCGAAAACATTGAAGCATTTACCCAAATTAGGCGATTATATACCCGAGGTACCCTACATAGCTTTTTTTACGTAAGAAAATTGGATTCTAATAATCCAAATAATCCAAACTATTAATCACTGATTATTATTAATCCCAACTAACAATATGACTATTAATAATCCCAACCCTTTCAATTTTGTTATCAATAAAAATCCTAGTCTAACAAATCATTAACACCGTTTCAATTTTGTTCAATAAAAATCTCCGTTGGTTACGTTCTTTTAAGTTAATGTCAAATGACTGAAATACCCTTACTATCAATAAAAAATAATAACTTACCTTATAATTTTTCATACCCTTATTCACCATTTAATCAAATTTGTTAATGAACACAAACGAAAAAATGTAAAATATTCAGTAGGTTATGCATCCAAAAGTGCATGATTCATTTAAAAAAACACATCAAATAAGTTGTTTAGGGTGATATAGACAACAACAAATATATCCCGTAAATAATAATAATAATAATGATATTTAATTGTTTTCTATTTATATGTATTCAAACACGAGTAAAGAAACTTAGGGTGTTTTTGAGATTGTTTATTTAAGTGAACGAATGAAACATATGGTCATATTATAAATAGACTTTTCGTCGAACAATTTACTAAACGTTGGGTTTGTCTACGTGGGTGAAGAATTTACTCAAAAGGAGAAGGACCCAAAACACGGCTGTGGCCGAGCCACGATATCCTTTCCCCGACCACCCAACCAACCACCAATGGATTACTACAAAATCCTGGGCCTCACCACCAACGCCACAAAAGACGAGATCAAAGAGGCATTCCGAACCACCCGGACAAGCACTCAGCCTCCCCCAAGTCCGTCAGGGACGGTGCCACCCTCAAATTCAAACAGGCCTCCGAGGTTCTAGTCGACGATCACAAGCGCGCTCATTATAATAATAATAATAATAATATTATTCGATCCAATCAGGGTTACGGGTACGGGAATTATGGATACGGGCACACTTATGATAACAGGACGAAGAGGAATTATGATTATTATAGCAGGAATGGTTCTGTTTCTAGGGCTCAGATAGCTCTTGGGTATATTAACAGCCGCGCGTTTCTTCTACATGTTGCTTTTCCCGGGTATGGCTTCTTCTCTGCAACCATGATTTCATTGTTTTATCGGTTTTTTAAATTAAACTGAGTGGCTTTTTATCAGTGTTGTACATATAGCTAGGTGTAGTGGTGTGCACGGTTTGGTTCGGTTAATGGCAATAACCGAAACCATAACCGAATGATTCGGTTATTAGCAGTTAATTTGGTTCGGTTAATTAACTGCTAAACCCAAACTTTTAACATGAACTAAATTCTTGTTGATCTTTGTTAAGTTAAGAATATTACTAAAATCAAACCATGAACATTATAAACAATTAATTTATAATTAAGTTACACACATTGGTTCCAAAATATATATAAAGGTGAAGCTAACTGTCAAAGCCACTATATAACAGAATAAATGCAATTTAAAGCCTGCGTTGTTCGAAACTAATTAATATATGTTACTAACGGAATGAAATATCCAAGAAAGTATTATTTTCAAGTATTGGAACACAATACATTCAAAAAGATGATTGTTATGGATGAAGAGTTGGTTAATCGGTTCGGTTTAGATATTTTCAGTTATTAAAATATGGTTAACCGAACTGAAAATTCGGTTATTAAAAAAATTAACCGTCGGTAATGCTTTGATTCGGTTTTTCTGGTTAATTCGGTTTTATGCTCACCTTAGTACTTAGGCGCTAGTAGGCTCATCGGTGGTTGGGGTACCAATTAGCTATTAATATGATTAATACGATTGTAATTTTTACATGTAATTTTCAGTTTTATCTATACACATTTTTATATGTAAAAGTTTGAAGTAGGCAGGTTTTAACCCCTCCTTGACCCCTTTAGGACCGAAATCGCCGGAATTTGCTGAGATTAGGGACGTCTTTGACCTAGTTTGACCAATTAGCGATTTTGTCGCTGATTAGCCAAAATCGAATCGCCATGGCTCTGATTAGCGAGTCGTCAATCAATAGCTTTTATTCACAAAGTGAGATCAATTGTGTGCAATATGGCATAAATTACTAAATAATGAGATCTAAGCTTAAAATCAAGTCAAATTTTGGATGTAGGGTTTCAAAGATATTATTGAGCCTTCAAGAATCAAAATGATATTTTGAGTAAAAAATTTGGATTGTTTTATCAGATTTCTTGAGGCAGATCCTTGCTTGATTTAAAAAATGTGATTATTTTGGCGCTAAGAGTTAGTGACTTTGATGATTGTGAAACATGATTTATATTGTGAAACCTGTTCGTTTGATATGATGGATAATGTTTCTGCAGGGCTATATTAAGTGGTCTGGCAGTCATTGAAATAGGTAGAGATAAAATCTGGAAGATGCAGAATTCGGGTGTATGTTTCTTGTCCTTTGTAACCATGTTTCAAGATGCTGAATTTACAGTTACAGCTCATAACCGACAATTTTACTGGTTTAGATTGATATTAACAAATTTATTTTTTTTTCATCTGCAGAAATCGTTTGAAGAAGCAATGGAATCTATACAGAAGACAAAAGCAGTAAACGAAAAGGAATAACAGTTACTTTCTTTTATTATACAAAAACAGGGTTGTGGATGAACACATGATTTCATGGTGTGTTGTAATGTGAGTTCATGTCTTGTATGCGATTTCTTCTTGTTTTTTTTAACTATTTTTCTGATCATGTGAAGCTGCTGCATATTGCAGATTACATAATTCACAAAGATAAAGCTGACGGGGAATTGATGGCCGAAGAAACAAGTGGATGATGTTTTCTGTACAAAATGACCAACAACCGTTATGAAATCCTCTCTGTACATTCATGTTGGCATTGTTTTAGTGAAACTGATATTATAGAGTTTTCTTCAACTTATTTTAGGCTCAAATCCTGTTGTGAATTGGTAAAAGAATAATGTTATTATGGTATTTTGACAAATTTATAGTTACCACTAAAGGTTAAATATCTAT
The DNA here is from genome assembly GCF_021521415.1 of Bidens hawaiensis. Classification (NCBI taxonomy): domain Eukaryota; kingdom Viridiplantae; phylum Streptophyta; class Magnoliopsida; order Asterales; family Asteraceae; genus Bidens; species Bidens hawaiensis. The sequence continues at coordinate 248,335 of NW_027493975.1, read as the reverse complement.
TTATCTTATAAAAGCATTTTATACTCGTGCTTCATGTGTTATTTACGTATCTGACCGTTTGATGACACTGATTAACTGAACATTGTCAAAGAGTGATATAAGTGATGAAGTTTGATGATGACAATGGAAAGATCAGTAAATTTTGTTTTGTTTACTTGAACTTTTGTTTGAATACGAAAAGTTGAGTATTTATAATGCTGTGATAAAAGGAATACAAATGACAAGACAAGAAGATCTGAATGTACAATGAATTGCCTAATAAAAATTTGAATACTGAAACATACTTGTTTGACTAGAAAAGGTCAACCATCTCATTTGTACAGTTCTGTAGTAAATTCTTGATTGTATGAAAACATGTCATCTTCAGTTAGTTTTCTGTTTCCCGGGTTTTGAACCGCGTACAAGCAACCTAAATGTCCATACTGCCAATAGACACGCCTCCATCGGGCCAAGCCAATAAACAATTATATGCTCCTTTGTTTTATGAACGCCAAGAGCATACGCCCACCCGACAACCTAATTTTGTACAAATTAGTAACTGTCAATATGCAAATTTCAATAAAAATGCTGCTAATCCAAGTTTCTCTGAAGAAACTTACAGCAGCTGGATTCATGCATCCACCAGTTAAATCTGATCCAAGTGTATGTAGAGCGAGTTTTAAGATGCTACTAATCCATGTTTTCATGAAGAAACTTCCATCATCAATATTTTTATCAAGACCAAGTGTGATCAGCACGTGTACAAATGTTAATAATCCTTCTGTTAGTGCACCTTGATGGAGGTTAATGACCAGCTCTGGCCCGTGCCACAATTCAGGAAATGTCTCAAGGATAAGCCTCACTCCTATGATCGACCCTAACACCTGATAAATCGGACATAAATGAGGGAAAAATGAACAAATTGTAATCCAATTGTTATGATGGTTGATAGGAAGATACGACTAAATGAAGCTTAGTTGATCATGTGTATATATGTTGGCATCTAATTAATTGATATTGCACGCTACAGAAAAGAACCCTTAGTTGATCATGTGTATATATGTTGGCATCTAATTAATTGATATTGCATGCTACAGAAAAGAACCAAAGAAACTGAAGTAATTGAAGGTTTTACTGTATATTGGAAAATAACCAATCTGCATATTGACTGTATTGTTGTTACATATCATTTTACTCTCTCCATACATAATACAACCAGTGCGAATCTCTTACATGGCATGTCTGGGTTTAGTCTAAATGGATTTGGGTCAACTTTGATTCAAATCCGCAAGCACTTTTAGCTAAACGGGTCACGTTCAAGTCTACCTGACAGATTTAGACCTATTTAACCTGCTCATTTTTGTAACTTAAAAAAATGGTGTTTTATGTCATAACTAATCGAAAAGACCTTTCAAGTTGTATGCTGTGTTATAGATTTGCAATTTACAGTTCTAATATGCAAAAAGAGACATTATTACAGGTCAAACAGGTCGTGCTTGTGTAAACATTTCGGGCTTGATCTGTCAACCCGTGAACACGACCTGTTTAGCTCCCCTGAATCATACCCTAAAAAACTAGAAATCTAAAGCCCAAGTGATAAGACACTTATCCCAGTCAAGCTACTTAGTCATTCCGAAAAGCCTAATACTAATGTTTATTTTGTGCCAATAAAACGCATAAAAAATAAAAAAAAACCGGTACACAAGTAATTACCACCTACTCACTTTGGTAACCAGACAGTTGTTGCAACTAGTATTCTGGTATCAAACTAATTCTTCAAAATCGATTATTTGAGCGTACTGTGTCTGCTGATCATCAGCATAAGTAGATCACTCAAGCCCTAGAAACTGGTTGACTTATTATAATAATTTCTAATCTAAATTGAAAATGTAACTAACCTGAAAGGGTATTCTTCCAACATTGGACAGAAACGTGACAAAGTTTCCATTAACGGCGGAGGTGAAAACAACAATCGGATTGTAAGCTCCGCCATTGGTGAGCTTAACCAAGTAAGCAAATAAGAACGTGTTGAGAGTGAACACTTGTACAACTCATAAGCGTTGTTACCATACCTAAACCCTAAAATAATTTGAACGATAATTCTGATAATAACGCTTGCCCAAACCCACGTGAAAGACAAAACCGTATCTGTTACAATCAGTTGCCCAATTCCCGCCATCTTCCAAGGATTATTGTCTCGATTTCTCAACCTTTTTTCCGCAAATTGATTTGACTTTGACAAATCATTTGTGGTTTTAAATTTGGTTTATTGGATTTTAATAGTATTGGCCGATAGTAATCTCTATTCGTTTTATTTTCATTGGCGGTGTTAAATTTAGAAAAGTTGGCCCTCAGTGGTCCATCGTTAAAAAGGACTTAACGACGTTATATTTTTTTTCGAATTTCAAACTAATGTTTTAGGGTTTTTAGTTGGAAGAAGAATACAAATCGATTGATATAAAACTTAGCTCGAAACGGTGATCCAAACGGCTTCGATTGATATAAAGCATTATTTCGTCGTTTTGGAGCATAAGTCTACATCAATCGGCTCATATCTCCCTTCTTATCCAAAGCCCTAAAACATTAGTTTGGAATTCGGAAAAATATATAAAGTCGTTAAGTCTTTTTGAACAGGGGACCATTGGGGGCAACTTTTTAAAATTTCACGCCGCCAGTAAAGATAAAATGAATAGAGAATATATTCGGCAAATATCATTTAATAAGAATTATTAAAATCCAAAAAACCATTAAATTTGAATGAAAGTAGGATATTAAGGTGGTAGTTGATGTGTCAAGGAGGTATTTTGGGAACACAAACCACCTTTATAAAGTTTAAATATACCGTTGAGACGTGCTTATTTTTATCAATGTGTTGACATAAATTTTATTTAAAACCGAGCTTGGTCAATTTTTATTAAACATATATTGAACATTTCGATATAAATTTGACAAGGCTCAGGTTTGAGTAAAATTTATGACAACATGTAGATAAAAATAAACAAGTCTCAACGGCATATCAAAACTATATATAGCTTAATATATTAAAAGTTATAAGAGAAAACCAAATATGAGTAACATTAGTTATAATAATGTAATATTAAAAAAAAAAAAGAGGCCAAACACATCGTGAAAGACGCGTTGGAGGCTAACAAGTCGTAAAGGTTGCCGTGTAGTTTATTGCGTGTTTACTTGTCACTTTATTGTAATCAATTTAATCCTATTAATTATTATATGAACGGATTAATATTAAAAAAATTATGAAAAAAAAAATGTGAAAAACATTTGTTTGTTTATATAAGTTGCATTATCCAATAACAACCATATACCTTATCATTTATTTCTTGAAAGAAATAAAAAAAATGTGGAACCCATAACTCATGTGACACTATTACACACCTTGTTGAGCGTGAAAAGTGAAGTCCTTACTGTCTACATGAGCGTGATGTAACAACACTTTTGCGAAACTATTACACATAGCCTTATCTCATATGACTGTAATTTGTAAACATGTAAATGCCACTTGAGGAATGCGATATACGCAGTCTTAACACAGCATGCATGATTCTATAAAATCAAAACTTGAAAACGAGACCATTTTTTTTAACTTTGCTAACCACTAATCTCTATAAAAGTCTATTGTGTTGTCTTGCCTTTGAATAATCTTTTATTTAGAACATCAACTCAAACACCCTCTAAAATTACTCCTGAATCTACATTAAGATCAACTATTAGACTAGAACTCTCAACCAAAGAGGAACACATTTACTATACATCTTTATACCTGTAGACTGTCTCACCATAATTCTTCAGTTTGCTAAATTATTAAACAATACTAGTAAACAATATCACCTGTGTGGCTGTGTCACTGCCAAGAAATACAAAACATCATAGCAGCATTGTTTGGTCTTGAAATTTATTAAACATCACTTTAAACCCAAACAAATCGGTTGTGTTGTGTCTAATCCGTTTAAAGGAACGTGAGACGTTTTCTCAGCCCAAAAGTATCTCAGACTACCACAATACGATCTTGTGCCAAAACAAAGTTAATTACACCTTATACATGAAAGCGACACCATTTACCTGTCTACTCAAATCTTGTTCATGTACAACTATTTAGTTTGATTCCTACATCGCTATAAAAACCTGAATCTCAACGATTAACTAGAAATCATGGATTTGTTCTTGTGTGTTTTTGGCTTAACTGATACCTTGTTAATCTTTACCGGTAGCAGAATGGTTGGAAGTCTTGTCGTTCGACAACATTTCGTCCTTTTGTTGGAAGATGAAGATGCTCGGTTCCCTATCTAACTTTGCTTTTGAAGCACGCATAGACGCTGCACCAAATCTTTGTGTACACGACCCGACAGCTGAAGCAGTATCATCATTTTCAACTACCACCCACTCTCGAAAGTCGATAGGGGGTGGCAATTTAGAGCATATTACATCCTTAAAGTTCTTAAAAAACCCTTCATTAAATGGATTTTTCTGTTTTTCGTACCGATACCGGAAGTTCTCATACGTTGTCTGCAAGCACAACAAAGAAAAAAGATAGCGCTTTTAGGACAGTTAAGGATTCGCCAATGTGGTTAAACATGTGTGTGAATATTATAACCTGGTTTGTGGAAATGAGATAAAAATGGAAAATGCTAAGCCCGCCAACGAACCACACGCTTATGAAGCAGTATGCCGCAAGCATAACCGAAACCACATCTTTTGATAAACTATCCCAAAAGCTACCGTTTTGACGAATAATATCAATCAATCAATCATGCCCAGTAAAATCCCACCGACAGCAAAGCTATAAGTAGGGTCTGGGGAGGGTGGGATGTAGGCACACCGTACCTCTATCCAAAGGAATAAAGAGGTGGCTTCCAGAGAGACCCTTGGCTCTAAGTACATGTGTATGAAGCAAAATAAAGGAAATCAAAGTTTAACAGTTATATAAAGACTACTACTAATTATAATAATATTAATAATAAGATCACAGTTTAACAGCTATATAAAAGCTAATAATAATTATAATAATAATAATAATCTATGTAAGGGAAATACCATTATGGTATGTGACCTAAATAAGTTAAGTCTAAGCCCTAAGGTATTCAAATCTCTCTAAAAATCCTTAACTTTAATTCTACTTCTCCACGAATTCCTATCCTCAACCATGTCCTCGGAGAGGTTTAGGTCTATCAAATCATGCCTAATCCTCTCATCCCAAGTCAATTTCGGTCGTCCTCTACCCCTCCTCCCCTCTATAGTAATGTTTTCTACGGATCTAACAGGATTCGTCGTCTGTCTTCTCTTTACATGTCCAAACCATCTCAATCTCCACTCTCTTATCTTGTCTGCTATGTTCGCCACCCCTAATCTCTCGCGAAACACAACGTTTCTTATTCGGTCTAGCCTTGTGTGCCCACACATCCAACGTAGCATTCTCATTTCTGCTACCTCCATCTTCCGCACTTGTGCCTTCTTGATGGCCCAACAATCTGGGATGAGAGGAATAATATCAAATAATGAAAACACGAAGACGTATACACACAAGGCAGTCGAAGAAGTCACGAACAGGATAAAAAACCGATAGTTGCGCTGCAAATGCATTAACCATTGTTACAACCAACTACGATAAATTCAAAGGTTTCAATTAAGATTTTAGACTCATTTATACGTTAACGAGTAATTTTTTATAAGCGTGAGACAATGTCACCAAGAAACTTTCAACCCTCACCAATATTCCCGCTAACAAATTTGATATTAAAAACGTTTGCAAACTTGTATGAATGATCGAAAAACAAGGTTGATGGACTTACAACTCCGATACACTGGCCTACCCACGGGCAATGGTGATCAAAGCGTTGCACGCAGTTATTACAAACGGAGCAGTGAGAAGCACGTGGAGGGCGGTAGAGCATGCAGGTGTCACAGTATTTGACTTTGACGGAGTGGCCATTGACGAGCATATCTTTGATTCTTGGTCGCCTCAGGCTCATGGTTGGACCATCTGACCAATCCAACGACTGTGAGCGGAGATTGAAAGACTCTTCAACTTCAGGCGGTCGTTTGTTCCTACGAACTATTCCAGGATTTCTTACGGACGTCATGAAGAGAAAAGTTCGAACCTGCTAATAGAAACCTCGATCAAATTAACCCGTTTGACAGCTCTAGGAGAAATGAAATGGCGGTTAACGTACCAAAAGGGTGAGGGCGATTTCTATAACGAGTTGTGCGTACTCGAAGGCGTTCCTTCCATCTTTTCTCATGTCTAGTAGAGTTTTGATGCAAAAAGTTATCGCGGGGGCTCCGATAAGGAATGTAGAGAGAAGTATTGAGCCCGCGTCAGGACCGAAAATCAATCTACCGCCGCAATAGAATTTCTGTAAACCAAATGAAATGGATGATCATCAAATACATTTATGGTATACGGAACTGCAGAATAATAATAATAATAATGAGGGTGAAAGTGAAAAGAAAAAGGACTCACATTACGACCTTTCCAAACTTGATAAAGTCTTCTGGTGTTGCGAGGAGGAGGCAGGGAGTTGTTATTTTGTAACTCCCTCATCATCATCATCATATATATATATATATATATATATATTAGCTACATTTCAAAACCCATTTTAACTCAATTTTCAATCACAGATATATGTATATATAAAGAAATATAGAAGAAGAAGAAGAAGACGGGGAGATTGGGGGCGTTTGTGGATTAACAAATCAACTCTCCCTCTTCCTTCTATATCTCTGTTTTTTTTTGTGTATCTATCGATCGATCAATCTGTTCGTTTGTCTCTATATCTCCCCGCTTTGTACGATCAACATTCCTCTTTTCGCCCAAACCCCAAAAGCCAAATGCTTTCCGTCTCTACATTTTGTCACCGATGGACTCTCGAATCCCGTTTATTTCGTCCTAATTTTGGTGGCTTCTATCAAATACACATCATATTTATTTACTAGACGGGATAATTATTCTTTTATGTGGTAGTTAAACGCACCGGCGAAGCTTGAGTAATGTCATAAGGGTGATCGAAATCACGGACCCAAAAAGTTTTGGGTTTGTGATTTTGGTTCGGGTCGGGTCGGGTTAAACAATTTAAAATCTAATTATTTAATTTTTTCTTCATTCATTAAAAGGACTGTTCTTACAATTATGGCTGTAAAAAATTTAGGTGCTAGTTGGGGTGGGTACCGACTAGAAGTGCACAAAAAACCCGAACCCGGAACCAGACCCGAAAAAAACCCGGATCCAGTTTTTTTATACTGTGGTTTTTAATACCCGAACCCGTACCCGACCCTACTCGTAGGGTACAGATAGGGGTATGCATTTTAGTACCAAAACCCGTACCCGAACCGGACTCGATTTGTACCCAGTAATACCCGAAAACCCGAACCGGTTTCATACCCAGAACAGGGTTTTTCCAATACCCGAAACCGGGTTTTTTAAATACCCGATCTATACCTGAAATTATTTGAAAAATAACTGGAAAATACCCAAAAAAAATACCCCTAAAAAGTGCAACCTCTAAAAAATTCCATCGAAAAAAACCCGAAAATATAGTTTTTTTTTCAATACACGAAAATAGGGTATTCAAATACCTGGTTTTAGAATACCCGGTTCTATAATCGATCTAAACCTGATACATAGGGTATGGTTTTTAGAGGCAATACCCAGACTCGAACCCGACCCGGGTATTTCTAATACCCGATTTTCTAATACCCGATCATACCCGAACCCGGGTTTTTCTAATACCCGAATTGTGCACCTCTAGTACCAAATATGAATTAATCGAATCAAACTTTTTATGTATGTTTTTACAAATATATATATATAGAAAATGGTTCAAATAAAAAACAATTGTTTTGTGAGAAGTGTGAGAATGCTTTAAAATAAAGCACACCACCTAAATAGGACACTATACCATATAAATAGGAAACTATACAACTTTTAGAAACTACCAATCTCAACCACTAGATCCTAAATCAAATGGTCTACATCTATTCTTATGCTTCTCACAAAACTATTGTTTTTTTACGTTAACCCTATCATATATATATATAAAAGAGTTCAAATAAAAATAAGTAGTTTCCTATAAATGGTAAGAACCATCAAAATTTTGACACTTGGCACTAAAATGATGGTGAAAGAACAATTCTAGGAAACTATGTCGGTTATAATGATTAAAGAGTAATTCTATGAAACTATGTCGGTTATTAGTAATTTTAAATCTCAACCATTGATTAACGTGATCCAATGACTATGATTTATTCCTAGTCTTCCTAGGAAACTATTTATTTTTAGGATAACTCTCCCATATATATATATATAGGGAAAAGATCCAATACAATAATGCCTTAACGTACAATACATACGCGAATCCATTTTTTCACGAATCGAACCATGAAATCACATCCAAATCTCGGAATCGTCAATACATATCCAATAAATCATTGGTTCACTAAAAGAAACAATTTTGGATGGTTAATCGATCAATTTTTCACTTTATTTCACAAAGACCGTTTTTGAGCGTTTAATGAGTGTTTAAGTTTTTGTGAGCGTTTTAGGTTTTTGCCTTTGAGCGTCTCGCGTACCTATCGTACGCTAAGGCATTAGCGTACAGTAACTGCACCATGCATATATATATATATATATATATGTATATGGGTTTAGGTTCTTTTCAGAAGTATTCTTAGTGCGAGAAATGCGAGAAGTAATTACAACCAATCATGTATTTTATATTTATTTTTTCTTTAAATTATATATTGGGTATATTGGTAATCTGTTTTATTCTTATATTTGGTAATAAGTAATTATTAATTGTAGAGGTTTCAAATTTTCTTTATATCTTTGGTAAATATTATCTGTTAATCCCGACATCAATAGTTCAAGAACATAAACATCGACCTTCTTCACAATCCCAGATTTTCATCAACACCATCGATAATTCAAAACCCATTGTAGATTAATATTAAATTGGATATGTCTATTTCGAATCTTATTTATCAATCGATGGTTATGCATAATTTTATTCTGCCCTAAATCGATTTCGATGTTTTTTAATTCAGTATGCAACGCGAATCAGAACAAGATGATACATTTAATCAAACTCAGCAAATTCAGGTTTCAATCAATTCCTTTATATTAATTTAAATTTTATAATCACCTATTTATCTTTTTAATATTTTAGTTTTTAGGTTTAATGTTGAGTATAACAAATTGGATTTTATTGTACTACCTTTAATTTGATTTTATATGGGATTATCGTTACTAGACATTTAATGTGCATTATGTTACATTTCGGTTTAATTTCTATTGAATTCCCAGCGATTTGTTAAGTGTCTGAGTATGTCTCAGTTTTATTATTAATTTTTTTATTAAAATATTCAATTTATTAAGTATTAGATGCTTATTTTAAAATACAATCATAATTACATTAATGTATAGAAGTGTTTGTTGATGTAGATAATCATATTGTTAATTGTTAATGTATGTTGGTAGTTTTATTGTTATTTATAATGTATTTGATTTTAGTTATTTGCTATCTTCAAAATAACATATCAGTTAATCTGGTAACTGTGTATGAGTTTTTAGTTAATCTACGAACATGCTTAAGGATTTAAGGGTACAAACAAAGTAGCTTCTATCCACTAATATAAAAGCCCATATTGTTTCATGATGTTAGATACTATAGGCATCTACTTATTGATTATGTATAACTTTACATGTAAAAACAACCAATAAACTTATGTTAAATTTCCTTGAATCTGTAAAGTTTTGAATGAGATACATAAAATGAGTTAGATTTATCCCTTGAAGCTGCAGGGATATATTGAACAACAAGAGGCAAAATTACCAATCTTTAGATGGACAAGAGTGCAAGTTCTTAAAAGTTCATTGAATCATTAGTAGTTGCTTGAAGAGTAACCTCAAGCTAGGCTTTAGAATTGTGGGCATATTCCTATACATATATACAACACCTACACATATCATGATAATATTCCTACACATATATACAAAGTAGGGGATAGTGCAGGGAATAGTATGCAGTGTAGGAAACATGTCAAACCGCATTAAGTGGGCATCGGATTAGAAAATGTATTAATGGTTTCTAATGTTTGTTTTAAAAAAAATCATAAAATAAATTTCCGTTTTGTTAGAAATACAAAGATGATCATAACCCTGATTTTTTTAATATTTCATGGAATACATTAGATGCACCCAACAACACGTCCAAACGCAAAGAAATCACAAATAAGAGGAATTGATCAAGTATAGGGGACTGAAGGATTTAATCAAGTACAAAGGATTTTAACTTTCTTCTAATCAAGCCTTGTAGGAAATTATGATACCAGTTTCATTGCAACATCTACTTACCTAATTCTACAATAAATTTTTTTTCTTTGTTCATTGTATTCATCGGTAATCAATATGACGAGTCGTCTACTATTCTATGTAGTTTATTTCAACTATTTTGTATTCATTTGTTATAGTTTTAACAATTTTAATCATTTGAATTTTCTATTATAATTTTCTATGCTTGACTATAAATTCAAGTTTTTCGTTGTTTTGTAACAACAGTATAATTAGACGGGTGATTAGCTCTTAAAAATTTTGTTGTGTAGTGTTACCTATATTGGTTTCCTACACAATTTGCAACATCATTAAACAATTATATTAAACCAAAAGTTACATCCATGAGTTTAAATTTTACAAACCCTGTAAAAAAGCCAAAACAAGTTAACAAAACATTAGGTTCCTACAACTTAATTTAAACAAAATATTACATCCAATGAATGAGTTAAAATTAATAAGTAGTAGTCATTCTCTATATAATCCTTCATTAACATAACAGTCAAGCCAACTTAGAACCTTCAAAATATCTAATTTTTTATTGTTTATCTTTGAAATGATAACTCTTCGCTACATATTTAATCCTTAAACGCAACAATCCAACATTATATATTGTAAGAATTCTAGAGTCATCGTGGTTTTCAGGTGTATCCATTGTCTTTAACCAAATTCTGTCAAAGAAAGCATTACGTCTGCCCTCGAATGCCCAACGACCCACAAATAACTTACAAAATATTTCTTCTGCATAAAATAAAATAACATTAAGCGACTAAAATACTAATAAATATAAACATACAAATGAATTATCAATTATACATCTAAAGTGTATAGGTTTAACATTTTTGAAACACTTACACATATCATCATTATAATATTAACAAATCGGACATAATAGATATAACTACACAAATAAGTGTAGTATTCCTACACAAATATACAAAACCTACAAATCTTATATTATAATATGTCTACACAAATCATCATATACCTACACTGTGGGCATATGCCTACACATCTAACATACACCTACACATATCATCTTTACCTAAAAATCTAACATACACCTACACAGATCATCATATACCTACACAGAGCATAAGATTCCTACACAACCAACGACACTATAAAAAAGCATATAAAAATCCTACACATATCACCAATTACCTCACAATCCAATCTCAAATCAATTACCTCAATTAAGTCTCAACTTAGTAACTACCAAAATCATGTCAGCAAGGAAAATATATATTTGAATCATCATTCATTATAATTTCAAATGGCTGAACATTTGATACAAATCATCAAATACCTGCACATCTAAACTAGCAAATCACTATATAATAAACAAATCATTATACTATACCTACACACATACATAACACCTTTACAGACCATGATGCACCAGATTTGAATAGCCATGATATAACAAAAACATATTACATATATAAGTATACATAACATAAGAATTCAATCATACATTTGTTCTTAACAAAATACACTTTGAACATAAAAGCCCTAATTTTAAAACATAATATAATACTGATACTTTAATGTAGGTTTTTTACTTATATTTAATTCATCAACTTTTTATAAAATTTAAATAGTGAAGAAAGAAATTTTGGTGTCAACCCAACACAATTTAACATGTACTTAAATCAATTGTGTCTTATTACCAAATCTGTTCATTTTGCCATCTCTTGGTTGCAACTCATCATTTTAAGAATTATGAATATACATACACATTCTACAATTGTTCATAATACCACTTACACCGATCATCATATTATTCATAACTTACGGTGTAGGAACTAAGAGATTTCTTTAAAGGTAGTGCGGAGATATTACTACATATATCCACATACAAATCGTTGCATTAACTGAACAATTAGTCAAGCTAAAAATACGCTACAAATATACCACTACAAAACCATTAATATCACTACACATATGCAACTTAACTTCTAAACAACTTACACAAAAAATAATTTTGACTCAGATTAATACCTACACAACTTACACAATTTGCAGACACACCGTTCACGAGCTACATAAAACATAATGTATACTCAAATCAACACTTACACAACCTACACAACTTACGGATAAACCATGCACATTATAACTGGTTATGCTACATATGCAGAATTGAAAACCTACACCAAAAAATTAGAGTAATAACCAAACATCCAAATAATAATCCACAATATATAGTATAGTTAGTAGGGGTTTTTTATACCTTTCTTTACCAAAGCAACACGAATGCAAAAAAAATAAAAAATAAAAAAATAATAAAAATAAAAATAAATTACTACTCATAAAACAAGCTAAATAGGCAAAATTAACAATGTACATCATCTAATATCTACAATTATTAACTCCTACACTAGTATTTTATACTTTGATTGAAACAAACAAATGTAATTATCCTACATACCTTGAATCATTGTGTAGGTTAGGTCAATGTAAGAAAAAAAAAACCCAAATTAGGATGCAAACCATCGTGATTAACAACAAAGATGAACAATTGTAGAATCATTCTAGTTAAATTCGTCGATTTTGTTATCAATTTCAGATGAAGGGTCGGATTTTGCACTAGGGTTAATGACAAGCAGCTTGGGTATGAAACAAGGGACTCCATACGTTACTTATTGTTTGCCTACACAACCTAAACATATACACATAAAAAACTTATCAATTTGTGTAAAACATCACAATACCCAGGTTTCATTATTGTTTTCACTATATGTCTTATCAAAACTAACTACCACACCCACTAAACAAAATAATTACAACAAAAATATGTGGTGTATTGAACTATGAATAACTACATCAGAATTCGTTAAACGTGCTTTCATTATTAACTTAATAACCTACATGTACTAAAAAACACAACAAAACCTAAAATCGCCCAACATACCTTCAACACCTTATGTAGGGTTTGATCCCTCTAACATACGATAAAACCCCCAATTCAACTTCAAAACCAATTTCGTTCAATGCACATATGACCGATTGCTTCTTATACTTAAGGAATAGAAATCGATCGACTTTAATTTGGTCGATTGTGTGTATTAGTTGGATATTAGAAGAGGATTTTATGGCTTGAGCTGTGTGGAGGAGTTACTGAGTGAATCCAGGGATACTCCAACCGTTTCTTTTTTATAGCTACACACTAATGACTTTTTAGCCCTTCCAAGAAATAAAAATCTGGTTAAAAGTTATTTATATTTACTAAATTGCCATGTTTTAACATAAACCATTGATCTTTGTAATCAATGGTTGAGATTTACTTCTCGTGCTTCTCGTGATAATATTACTTCTCGCAAGATCTATCCCCTATGTATATGTATATATATATATATATGTATATATATATATATAATGGTTGAAATAAGAATAAGGAGTTTACTAGAATTGTAAGAAACTAAGAATCAACAAATTTTTGACATTTGACACTACAAATGATGGTGAAAGAACAATTATAAGAAACTATGTCGGTTATTGATAATTTTAAGTCTCAACCATTGATTAACATAATCCAATGACTATGATTTATTCCTAGTCTCCTATGAATCTGCTTATTTTTAGGATAACTCTCCAATATATATATATATATATATATATATATATATATATATATATATATATATATATTTATATATATATAGGGTAGGGTTAACGTAAAAACAATAGTTTTGTGAGAAGTATAAAAATAGATGTAAACCTTGGATCTAGGTTCTAGTGGTTGAGATTGGTAGTTTCTAAAAGTTGTATAGTTTTCTATTTACATGCTATAGTGTCCTATTTAGACGGTGTACTTTATTTTAAAGTCTTCTTACACTTCTCACAAAACAATTGTTTTTTATTTGAACTATTATATATATATATGTGTGTGTGTTTGATTTCTTTTGAGAACCACTTTGAGTTTTAAGAATTCGAAAGAACTCAGCGTAACAATTTTTTTTTAATTTGTTTTTACACATATGTAATACGTAAGTGTAAGTAACGTAAAAAAAATTACAGTATTTTTTTACACACCGAAGCGACTTATTATGCATGTGCAACTAACATTTAAACTTGTGTAATCATCACAAATATTTATTGTCTCTCCTAATTAATTTTTTAATCAGATTATTCTCCGCCATATATTTCATACCCATTTAATTAAATGTGTTGTACATATTGAATTCTTAAAGTTCTTACAACTTATCAAAGTTCTCAAAATATTCCTCCCATATATATATATATATATATATATAAGTATCATTACGAAACCCTTAAATTATTTAAGAACTTGAAAGAACCCTTGAAAACTAACGTTTTTTTATAAAAGTTTTTGTATGTTAATGTTAGTTGAGTGTAGCTTTATCATTTTTTATATCTATATATACGATTACAATTTTAAAAAATAGTTTTTATACATATCTATATTTTGTTTTACACCTATGTAAATTTGTTAGATGTTACACATATGTAAACTTGTTATTTATATATGTAATCAAATTTTTTATATAAAATATGATAAAACTACTCTTAAATAATGTTAGTATATAAAAAAATTTTAAAAAATGTTGGGTTGTTTAGAGTTCCTAACAGTTCTTAACTTTTTTGAAGTTCTTAAATGATACCAACCCTATGTATATATATATATATATATATAGAAGTTGAAGGAGTTAAAAGTAAAGTAAAATGCCTAAACTTGGTTTAAATAAACTAACAAAGGTGGAAGGGTTAGCTGTAAATAAACATGTTTTTTACCTACTTTCTTCAACCTTCTTGTTCAATATTCAGTGACACAAACTAGGGGTGTTCTTCGGGTTATTTATTCGGGTTTCGGGTTGTTCGGGTATGAGCTCAAAACAAACTGACCCAAGAACTGACCCAAATAAGTACGGTTTGTTCGGGTTTCGGGTTAAGCGGGTCAGGTTTCGGTTTAACAAATTAAAAAATTTTATCACTTTTAACAGTATCATAAATTAAAAAAAAAAACATATTCCAAACCGTTATAAAACCATAATATACAACTATATTCTACAATAAAATATACAATTTAGCAAAATATGAAATTTATCATACAAGCATGCATTAGACGTGATGGAATGTTGTAACATGTGGATCAATACTTGTGTAAACTGAAGAAACATGCTCCATACATATTGGCTTAAATAATATACTATTTAAGTTTGTGAATTGAAGATACCTTCTCAATATGCTTTACGAAAATTAATACATTGGGATCCAATATAATAGATACAATATTAATTGGAGTATTGAGAACAACCGAACAAAAATAGATAAGGTCATTATGTTACTTCACCACTAAACTACCCTATAAAAATTAGGGATACATGCACCGATGTATTATACTTCGGGTTATTTGGGTCAACACTATTGGTATTTCAACCCAAATACCGACCCAAATATTTTATCTCGGGTTCATGTTAGGAGTTTAATCGGTTCGGGTGAATTCAGGTCGGGTTATTCGGGTCTCAGGTCACTTTGGTTCGGGTTTATTATTCGGATACGGTTAAAAAACACACCCCTAATGCAAACGGCTAACAGTAGAAACTCCGTTAATCACAAAAAGCACTACGACACAAACCCTAGCTCCATATTCAGTTTAATTTTGGTCCGAACTAGGTAAGAACTCATTCCACTTGACTGAATTGGTCTAATTTTGACCAATTGTCATCTAAATCTAGACCTATTTTGACTGATTATTGTCCGATTGTGGAAAAAAAATCAAAATAAAGAGCACTCCAATAGCTTTACACGGAGGTGACCAGACTCAATACCTATAAAATTTTTGGATGAAATCATGAAAATTTGCCTTATTAAGCGAAAAAACGGGGGTGACCGGGGCCACCCCGGGTCCCTCTTGAGTTGCGCCCCTGGTTAAACGATTGAGATGAAACATCCCAACAAGATTCGTGAAAGAATGTATCGGATGGCAGTTATAGTTGTATTTACGGTTATTATTTGGTAGAATTAACTATGTTTCTACCAAAAAGACATTTACCGTTGCATCCTAGTTGCAACTACTAGGCTACGTGGCTACGTATCTTCATTTACTACTCAATAATCTATACCAATTTGATACTACTTTTACTCAACTTTAAAGATCAGCTTTTCATGTAATGTTTCTTCATTAATACAAATCTAATGCGCTTCACAACCAGGTGCGTTGCCACTTGAACACCAATCCATAGACCCAACTAGGACAATGCCCACTTGGACCTCCCATGGTTTATGAGACTTGCCCCTTGCAACCTTAAAGGTTTCTTAATATCGAAGTCATAATAATATATACCAAGTGCTATTGGTTTTAGTCACATTTAAAGATAATTTTTCAAGCAAAGTTTCTTCATTTATACAAATCTAACGTGCTTCTTAGCCATGATGTTGCCATATGAAGGCCACAAAGGGCCAATCCCCATACCCCACTACAACGTGCCAACTTGGAACCCCCATGGTCTAAGAGCCCTGCCCCTTGCAACCTTAAATGTTCCTTACTATCTAAGTCGTAAAAATGTTGAACAAGGATGTACTCCACACGTCTCAAATCGTATCAATACTTATAAAGGTTTCTCATTGGCTCTCTAAGTAAATCTCGATTACCCAAAATAGTTTGCTCTCACTAATATCTCTAGCACATTAATAATAAATGATTTAGACAATTTTATGTATCAAATCATGTCTAAAAGCGTTCAACCTCCAACCATAATTATAATTTGGATGATGCAAAGTGCCTTGTGAACGTCGTACTGGAAAATCTGATATTTTCAATATTCCAAATCTTGATGGTTTTGTGATTTTGTCATATGAAGGAGGCATTGCAATTGCATTTAAGGTTCAAAACAAACATTAGTTATCTCTTATGTATGTTCGCAAACTATAAGTCTTGTTTCGAGTAAATTCGTGTACCACAACTCACCTTTTTGTCATGCCCGCCAACCACAACATGTTTTTAATTGAGTGGGATGTCACGGGTTGCATGAACAATTTCAATGTTTGGAAATGTGAAACCCTTGGAGATGTCTACATAAACCATTCTACCTAACCAGGAAATTATCATCTAAGACTACATAACTCAAGAAATCATAAATATCAATATTTTCATTATGTAGAGAACTAGGTAGCCATGTTTACGATGAGTTAACCCACACAATAACATGTTGTAGTTCCTTACCAACACTTGAAGACATCAAATGGCTTTGCCTCCAGTATTCCATTATAGGGTGATTTGATCCTCAAATGGAACAGATTTAGATGAAAATGTTGGTCTTAGGCCTCCTCGAGAGCTTGAACATTAGTTAACAAGGTATGGAGAAGTGCTTGCCTCTTTTCAAAACAAGATTCCTGCCGAGCCAATGCTTTGTCCACTTTTTGTTAGAATCCTGCCTCGATTATATCACAAGCGTTCATCAGTGATGAACTGCCTAGGATACAATTGATATAAAAGAACAATAGAATATGATTCATATATGAGGTTTGGTTACTTTTGTGATTTTCATATCTTTATTTTGTCTTGACAATGTAAGAGAGGTGACTGCTAGATGATGAAGACTAGGTTGTGTGTTCAATGAAAAGTCTATCAAAAAGTTTTTTTTTCCGTCCTTGAGACTTGATCACAGTTGACATTTTATCAAAATAGGTAAAAAGACAGAAATGACCCTTAACGCAAAAAAATGGACAAGATTATCGATTTTGATGAAAGACAACAACGGTGAAACATGAATGGTCCACTTGCAAAAAAATAGAAAAAAAGTTGGATAAAAATCTCAAAAAAAAAATAAAATAAAATAACAAAACCTCATACACGATTTTGACAGTTTACTCGAAATTTGATAAATATTTTTTTATAGAAAGATGACTTTCTTTTTTGTGTTTAAGCCGCCGCATTCTCTATTTTAGAGAGTCCCGTTACCCAAGCAGCTAGACTATTTTGGTCGAACCTAATGGAAAAACACACTTTATTCAAAAGGGGATAGCGGCGCAGCTTGTTGCTCGCTTACCCATTATCTAGATGTGGCTCGTTTGTGTTATATATGAAGAAATAATTATGTAACTTTTAAAAACATCACTTATTGATCGAGATTAGTTCCAACTATAAAAAATTTTACAATTAATTTATATAATACTTAAATAAAAATGAAAAAAAGGTAATAAAAATTGGGTTTAAAGGGAGGCAGGCGGTGGGTTAGGGTTTTGCTTGCGGTCTATTCATTTCTTTTATTTTCTTTCTTTCATTTGACGATAGATTCCATGGCTGCTGCTCCTACTCAAGAAGAGCTTCTCGCCGCTCAACTCGAACAACAAAAGATCCACGTAAGTAACATAACATAACATAACATAACATAACATCCTTCTATTCGATTCATCATATTATTATTTGTATTCCACCAAACTTATTTTGCTTCTAACTCATGTGCGTATATGCTGTATGTATTCTATTAACCATCGATCTGTGTTAAACACGTGATAACAGTTGTTGATTTCACAGATTTATTAACCCATATTATTATTTCTTCTTACAAATTATCTGATACTAGGGTTTGTTTAATTACTTGTGATTGATCTAGTCTTCTGCTTTAGGTTTTGCTTAATTTTTGCCTATTTAGTTTGTATAAACAAAAGTGATAGTTTCTCACATCAAATTAGGGTTTGAATGTGAGTTGTGTTTATCTCCAACTCTCGATTAGCTTGACATGCACGCAACTTATGGCCATATGTTTAAATTAATTGCTACTTTTATGTAGGATGAGGAGCCTCTGGTTGAAGATGATGATGAGGACGATGACGACGATGATGATGCTGATGAAGACGACGTTGAGGGTAAGAATATGCGCTTGAAAATTACGTATATGTTATTCTTCGGGTTTTATTACCCGAGATTAAGACATTGAAATTAAGATTTCTTTTATATAATAAATAAGTTAGGTTTATTCAATATTCATTAACTGATTTGGATTCTTTTTGGCATTGCCACTGTGTTTTTTTGCTAGTTTTTTTTATATATAATAATTGCTGTCATTTTGAATTATGATCATGTTATTAACTAAGTGTAAAGGTGTAATTCTCTTTTTTATATTGAGTCAACACCTACATATTATTCTTGTGATAAGTTTTTAACTGCATGATATGCATTATGTAATATGTTGTGTAAGCAGGACACGGAGATGCTAGTGGCAGGTCTAAACAAAGCAGAAGCGAGAAGAAAAGCCGGAAGGCTATGTTAAAGCTTGGAATGAAGCCCATTCTTGGAGTCAGTCGTGTTACTGTTAAGAAGAGCAAAAACGTAAGTTTAGTATAATCTCATATTTATTGAACCAAAAAGGTTAATAAATAGCTGTTATTAATACTAATTCATATGTTTTGCAGATGCTGTTTGTGATCTCAAAGCCAGATGTTTTCAAGTCTCCTGCTTCAGACACATATGTGATATTTGGTGAAGCAAAGATAGAAGATTTGAACTCACAGTTGCAGAGTCAGGCTGCAGAGCAGTTCAAGGCACCCAACTTGAGTAATGTGATATCAACGCCTGATCCGACAGCTGTGGCTCAGGACGATGAAGATGTGGATGAGACCGGAGTGGAGCCCAAGGACATTGAGTTGGTCATGACTCAAGCCGGGGTGTCAAGACCGAAGGCGGTCAAGGCTTTGAAAGCTGCAGATGGTGACATCGTTTCTGCAATTATGGAACTCACAAATTAGTAATCGACTCTGTTATTTTCCTTTGATGTTCCTGTAATGTTTGAGATTGTTTGGTCATGTTGTGATCTGTTTTGTTAAAGTTTGAGGATTTGAGGAATGACAAGGAAATGGTTTGCCTTACATGTTGGGTATTTGATATGGGTGTTATATTTTTAATTTTAAATGTGTGTTTTGATTAGGATTGTAAACTAACTGAATGTTCGGCGAACTGTTCAGCAAGAGGTTTGTTTATGTTCGTTCATTTAATAAATGGACAGACATGAGCAAAAGAATTTCGTTTGGTAGCTTAACAGAAAAACACGAACAGAGGTTGTGTTCATGACTTCATTCAATAGTGTTCGTGAATCGTTTGGTAATATGTTCGTTTACGTTCGTCTAGTTAGGTTTATTTCATGTCTATCTGGTTATCTCCATATCTTAATATTTTACTATTAATATTTGTAAATATTTGTTTTTTTTAACCCTTTTAGTAGGATAGTTTTGCTCGTTAGAATCGTTCATGTTCGTTTATCTAGTGGTGTCTGTTAGTGTTCATTTACGCCCGTTTGTGATCGATAGTGTTCACAAGTGTTCGTTTGTGTACATTTACAATATTAATAAAAAAACACGAACGAACATGAACAAACTCAATTTCTTAATGAACTAAAAACTAAAAAGAACACGAGTTTTCATTCGATAGAGTGTTTGTGAACCGTCTGTTTGTCGAATAACGGTTCAATTCGTTTGCAGCCCTGATTTTGATTGTTATATTTTAGGGTCAAATGGTGAAGTGATAGAAATTGGCTAATAATTTGGTGAGTGTTGACTGTTGAGGGTCAGTAAGTCAAAAGGGGGAGACGTGAGTCATGAGACTTGACATGTTAAAATGTGTTTAAAGGTGGTCAATGACTAATATGTAGGTTTGAATTAGAAGTTAACCAACACATGATACAGACTGATTATAGTGGCCAATGACTAAGCCTCCTAACGTTTGCTCCTTGGTAAACACTTTGCCATCACTTTTGTAATGGCAATTGGAATGATATTAACTCCTATTTATTTATTATCTATGTCACGTCAAATGTTCTATGGATACAAGTTATTTACTACTCCAAACTCTTATGTTTTTGATTCTGGACCGCGTGAGTTATTTGTTTCCATCTCCATTTTTCTACTTGTAATAGGGCATTGGTATGTACCTCGATTTTGTTCTTTCACTATCAGTTGACAATGTTGAAGGTATTCTATCTAATTATTAACAGTTTATCTTATTTAGATTTTTCTTACTAAAAAAGGTAGCGATTAACTTTACAATCTCCTCTTTAAGAGGGTCGAGACCACCACAACTTCTTCCTTTAAACTATGTGAAAGGAATCTCCACTATCGTCTCACTAATCAGGTAGCGATCATCCATTCCGTCTTCTCATTAACTGGGTAGTGATCATGTCTTTCTATCTTTATAGGGATACACTCACAGACCTACCTAGATGTTTAGCACGAATCTAGACCGACATTAACAACACCTCTCTCAAACGCATGAGGACCAAAAATATGGCAAATTTATCTCTCGTAGCAATCTTTCTATTGAGGTGAGTTTTTTTCAGCTTAGAATCATTTGGATTAAATGAGCATACTTTGGAGTAAACATTTTGCAAGATGTTGAGAGAAGCAAGGCATATGTCTAGCAATGGTAGATATAGAGGTGGACAACAAAACCGGTTCCTGGAACCGGTTCGACGGAACCGAACCGGAACCGAACCGGTTCCTACCCGTTTTTCGTAGGAACCGGTTCGGTTCCGTTTCAACCCGACGATCCGGAACCGGTTTGACATGTTTGGAGGTGGACCGGGTAGGAACCGGAACCGAACCGGAACCGGTTCTGGAACCGGTTCGACCGGAACCGGTTCGGAACCGGTTATAGCCGTTGGAGTGGTTCTAGCCGTTGGGAAACGGTTTTATGGCCGTTTTTTGACCGTTGGGGTCAAAAATGGCCGTTTTTTTGGCTCCCCAAACACCCCACTACTAGTATAAATAGGTATTTGGTGTAATGGGTTCATCACAACACTCAAAACGCAAACCCGAACGCAAAAAAATACAAAAAAACGCTATTACAACGTTCTGAGTTCTCTAATCTCTTGTTTTCTCTTCTTCTATATTCATATTTGTTGTTATGGC
Source organism: Bidens hawaiensis (assembly GCF_021521415.1). Lineage (NCBI taxonomy): Eukaryota > Viridiplantae > Streptophyta > Magnoliopsida > Asterales > Asteraceae > Bidens > Bidens hawaiensis. The sequence continues at coordinate 226,143 of NW_027493975.1, read as the reverse complement.
TGCCTCACAATCATCGGTTGGTCAAGGTTCCACCGCCGGACCAAGTTTCGTTCGTATTGTACCTCATAATCGTAATCAAGAGATTTGGTGCAATTGGGATTTGGTTGAATTGAGTGACCATTCATTGAAGGCTCGGTGCAAGTTTTGTGGGATTTATTTAAACCCACTTTCGAATTCAAATTTGAAGAAACACATCGAAAGACCGTATTGCAGGGCGTTGAAACAGAACGTCGAGTCGCAACAAACGCAAATGGATAGTGAAGGCGGAATATTTACATACCAAATTGATCGAGTTCAAGATCGTATGGCGAAGTTTGTGATTCAAGAAGCTTTGCCGTTTAGCCACTTCGACAACCCTCGCTTAACCGCCATGATTCGAGATACGCTTCAACCACAATACACTCACGTAAGTCGTCATACTCTTAAACGTTATTGTTTAAAATTGTGGAAGAAGGCCAAAGAGGTACTAATTGCATATTTTGAAAATATAAATACGGGAATAAACTTAACTACTGATGTTTGGTCGGCTCCACATGGTCTACCCGAATCTTATCTTTGTGTCACCGCTCATTGGGTAGACCCGTCATCGTGGGAAATGATGAAACGCACCATTGCTTTCGAACTCTTTGAGTATCCACATACGGGAGATAATTTGTTTGAAATTTTAGATTATGTTATAAAAACTTATAAACTAGAAAATAAAATATTTTCAATTGCATTTGATAACGCGTCGAATAATACATCGGCGGTTGATAAATTAAAATTAAAATATACGCCGATTTGCAATGGTGTATTTTTTCACTCAAGGTGTGTTGCACATATCATTAATTTAATCGTGCAAGACGGACTTGCTTCGGATGAGGTTACATCGGTTATAAACGATTTTAGAGTAATGCTACATGAAGTTTTTAAGAAAAGTAAAAAAAGACAAATGGATTATAGAAAATTTTGTAAAGATACGGGAAGAAAAGCTTTGGAAGCTAATTGGGATGTACCTCATCGATGGAATTCCACTTGCATAATGTTTCAAAGTGCTTTGAAACAAAGAGACACTTTACAAATGTTTCATTCTAGTCTTGCCGAGAATGATTTGGCAATCCCCTTTTCAAATGAGAAATGGGAAATTATCAATGACTTATCGACTTTTCTTGAAGTTTTTAAAACATCAACTACGAAACTATCGGGAACGTATTATCCGACAAGTCCCTTGGTTCTTTCGGAGTTATTTTTAATCGTTAACAATCTTAAAGAATTTGAAAATAAAAGTCCAATGTTTTCAAACATCATATTACCAATGAAGTTTAAATTAAAAAAATACTTTCTTGAATTGCCACCGATTTTTACTTGCGCCGCCGCTTTAAACCCAATGTTAAATGTTACGGGGGTTGAATGTGTGATAGACGAAATTTTTTCAGCCTTAGATATGCATGAAGTTGACCCAAACTTTCAACAGAGGCACAAAATGATTTTAACTTGAATTTTAAATTTATGTATGACTTTTATATAAATAAATATGGGTCAAACATACACATGCCTACGCCGGGGGGGTCTTCATCAAGTTCAAGTGCTCCTAGAGTACGAGACCCCATGATTAGCCTTATGAACACCGTTCGCAACGTAACGGCTAAAAAACAAAGGGGTAACACCCCTTCAAGCGAACTAGGAAGGTATAGTGCATATGATTTCTCTACCGGTTTATCCGAAGAGGAATATGGCACTTTTGATGTTTTGGCTTGGTGGAAGGTAAAGGAAACCGAGTTTCCGATTCTTGCCACCATGGCCCGTGATTTACTAACCGCCCAAGCTTCTACGGTAGCTTCGGAATCTGCTTTTTCTCTTAGTGGCAGGGTAATATCGGTGAGAAGAACAAGACTGAATTCGGAGTCGGTGGAGATGTGCATTTGCTTGAAGGATCACTTGGACTCAATCGATCGTGTTCAACACGTAACCACTCTGGAAGACGAAACACCACTTGATGTTCGAGTGCACGACGAACAAGAAGGCGTTTCTACAAGTAATTCTGATGAATAAGTCGCCACTCAATAATTACGACGAACAAGAAGGCTTTTATAGAAATAATATGTCACAACTTTATATTTATAAGTTTAATGTTTTGTTAGTTTGTTTTTGAATATTTTAAAACATGTAACCTTTTTTTTTGAACTTCTTAAAGTAAATAAAATGAATTTTATGTTAATTGTTTTTTTTATTTAACATGTTATACAAATACGAGCAGCGGAAACGAAAAACGAAAAAAAAAATTATTTTTTACACTGTAACCGGTTGGAACCGGTTACAGTGTAAGAACCGGTTTAGGAACCGGTCAGAACCGGTTCCACCGGTTCCGGGTCCGAGGGTTGGGGAACCGGTTCGGTTCCCTAACCGGTTCGAACATGGAATCGGTTTAAACAGTGATGTTGACTAATGGAACCGGTTCTGAACCGGTTCCGGTTCCTTTGACCAACCCGATTTGATCACCTCTAGGTAGATACATGATCAGGCTGTGTATCATGACCGACCATATTAGCCGAGTTTAAGCATTAAGAAATCAGCGGGTTTGAGTCGATTACTTCTGACTTAGTATTCAACTTAACTTGCCATGTAACCTATATTTTAACACAATTCAAACATACATTATTTAAATAACTAAAAGGTAAAAATATATAAAACAGAAATAATTAGTAAAGTACACAGTAAAGCCAAGCACATTCACACTTGGCATTTTATACTTCTATCACAATGAGTACCATCCACATAAATACTAATTCAGAACAAAATTTAAAATCTAATAAAACAATACAAAACAACATGAAACAAATCAATAACTGTAGTACAGAGTTTCCAGTTGAAACATATCTCACTATAAAAAAAGCATTACCACCCACTGCCCCATCCAGCACCACTCCCTTCTGTCTGTGATTGCACAGAACTTCTCTTACTGCCCCCACTGTCGCCACCAGAATAACTCACGTCTCGATTGTTATATGACCCTCGTCCTCCTCGCCCCCCTCGCCGCCGCCCACCACCACCGCCATAGGGACGTGGCAAACCACTCGGATGTTCGTCATGACCGCCACCATTCCTATAATCACTCCGACCTGCGATATTAATTCAAACAAAAATATAAAACATTACTATGTTTTTATAAAACTTGAAAAAAAAAAACATTATCCAGATTCTCACCTGTTCTAGATCCCGGAGTAGATGTTCTTTCTCGATCCCCAGACGGGCCCCAGCTACCAGAACCGCCTGTTGCAGGGCTGCGCATCGGCACCATGGCGGCAACCGACCGTATTGACGGGCCCGCGTCTTGTGGGTCGTCAATATGTCTTTGAAAATACGCTACAAGTCTGTCAATTTCCTCGAACATCTTCTTGCGGAATTTAAACCCTTTTGGATACAATCCAACATATTCATGATGCGGATTTGAACTCCTTATATAAGTTAAAATAAACGTGCCCGGATGCTCATACGATATCCCAAACGAGTACACAATCCTTGACGGGTTCTCGTTTTTCTCTTTTCTTAAACTTTCATCCACTTCAGCTTTACCACCGTCTCTAAATTTACGGTACGCCAGCATTGTTTTCAAGTGAGTTACTAACGGGTCAACATAACGGTCAATTACCTGTTAATAAATATAACATTATAACTTGCAGTAAATTAAATAAAAAAAGATAAAAACATATATAGATATACATATAAAACCAACCTCATCAAGATCTTCAAACACGTCATCTCCTATTTTCAAAGTTTTCCCGAGACGCAATATGCTGGTAAAATCCTTATTCTCCTTTCCGCCTTCAATTATATCTTTGTGCGCATAAACACCGTCATAGATTTTAAGTGTTAACGTTAAGTAAGAGTGCCCGCGTGAGCTCGGTCGAATTATACTCTCACCAGGTTCCTTATCAGATAACATCTGTCATATAATTTAAAAAAAAGAACATCAATACAAATATCATTTAACATAGATACATAGATAATGAAAATAAAGTTTGTATACACACCTCCATTGCTTCATCAGCTGTAATATTCTGAAACCGAGGGTGAACGATCATTCTTGGTTTGAAATGTTTCTTTGCTAACTCTTTAGCTTTACGAGCCTTTTCTTTTTCGTTATCAAAATTATCACGGTCTTCGTGATAGTAAGGATCCAAGGCTTTTTTGTATTGGGATCGGTCATCTCTTAAATCACTTTCTTTACAGCTTAAGAACACCTGGTGTCGGGCTTTTTGAATTGATTTTATTTTACACGTTAAAATCTCACCTTCAACCAGCTTCTCGGTCAAATCATTGTCTCTACGGTCTTCACTATAGTCTTCTTTACTGAGCAGACCGGTCAACCCCGAGTCAAGAACACATATTGCCTTTTGAGGTTGAACCCTACGAACAGTCGCTTGGACGATTTTACCCTCAGAAAGTGTCTCCTCCGTCTCCCCGGTTATCATATAAAATTCTTCATCTTGAGTCGGTTCGGTATACGGTTTACGCCAATCTTGAAACCCTTGAATCAACTCTAATTTTGTATGAATTAACGTATCTTTTTTATTCTCGCGCTTTTTAGACTTTGCGTATTCGTCGACTTTAAGACTTTTTAACCTATCAGGGTTTTCTCTCACGTGCTCAATCGCCATTTCAAGCACATCATCATCGTTTACATCATCTTGATCATCATCTGCAGTGTAAATATCTTTAGCTAATTCCTGTGCGAGACTGTACGATTCAGGGTGAATTCGTGTATCGTCTAGTAAGTCAATGAATTGACTACTGCTAGCAGCGTTTCCGCTTCGACGAACTCGTAAGAACCCGACTGCATTTACAAACACTTTTTTACCGAGCCCGTGGTTCAGCAAGTCTTTACGGGTGTATATGGAGCTAGCCCGAACTAAGGACCGTTGTAATGAAGCAGCCTTTCTCGGCCCAAGCCCGGATATGAATTGTAAAGGAGCAAATAACCATTCATGACTTATGGCTAAATTTATATCTAGACCAACTTGGTTAGTTGCATCTACCATGATTTGTTCAACCATGCTGTATTTTTCATCAGGTGTTAGAAAACTTTCTAATGGAGTAAGTTTCCAAGATAATATCTCTTTTGCGGGACCACATAAAGTAGCAGTCATTGCTAATGGATTTTGAAGGTAACGTCCGAGAGCCACAGCTCGCTTAACAATGCCTGAAAAGAACGATACAGATTTGATATTTTGGACATGTTATTTATCAAAAGTGAATAAATAAGTCAGTTATTAATTACCCGTTTGTGGTTGAAGCTGTTCTGATGATATCCGTGAGTTTTCATACAAATGTGGGAGTGTCTCATCACCGTATACAATGTTTATACCATCCATTTCATGCCCAACATCTCTCGGGTTATCTTCTACCATCTTAAAAATGATCTGATGAAAAGATAACACGATTAATAAGATTGTATCCATTTAAATTTAATAATAGATTAGTTAATTTTAATTTTGGTTTTACCTCAAAAATATCCTCCTTGAGCTTTAAACAAGATAAATTAACAGCACCAAGAACAGCAACATGAGGTTGATGATCTGTCATGAACTTAACAACACGTTGTTGGTCATTCTTTTTACGTTGTTGATCATTAGCATTTTGACCACGTAAGCTTAAGGATCCCGCATACAGCACATCAATAACTTCACCATATGAATCCAACATCACAAATGTTGTCGTGGGCTTCCCCGGGCCCCAACAGCACGCCATAACTCTCGGTGCAACATCATAATCATCAGATGAGTTAACATCATGGTCTTTTTTCTGATAAGGTGCCACCGAGACTTTATCCCATAAACGCCCTCCATATCCCATCAATAACCAGTTTTTAGCTCTACTGGTTAACAGAGCTCTTGCCTCTTTTGCCATTGAAGGTAAAAGCAAACCATCAAATGCATCATTTATTATCTGCTTTCTTTGTTCATTCCATAACTGAGCAGATTTACTCACGCCATCACTAAGGTAATAATTATGAGCATCATTAATTAGTTGAACATGGATAGATGATGGAAGCTTTACAGAAACTTGTATAAGTTTTTCTTCTTCAGCCTTTTGAATAAGAAGCCACTGTGCATCATTAAATTTAGTCAAAGGCTTGTTTTTTAACCACTTGATCCCTGCAAACTGATGGCGTGAGTCGATTGACACGTTCCCATCAGCAGTGGGATTGGTTGACACCACAGCATTATCCATGAAGATGCTTCGAACATGCCTCCTGACACATGGTTCGCAACTAATCTCAACTGCCGCCTGTAATAATAAGCAGAGTTAAAATATGTAACAACAATGTAAAATTAATAACCAAAAGGGGACATATTTAGTAAATACCATATGTCTAGCACCCCTGAGAACTGCTTGAGGATCCTCAAACATTGCACATGTGAATCTTGAAGCGACTTCTTCTGGTGTTTCCTTTGCATCTTCTAATTCATCGGTTCTCTGCATAAAGCAACTGTTAGCATAAGTATCCTGTTTCGCCATTCTGTAAAACTGTTAGATTAAAAAGGTAATTTTACTAACCATTTCTTCAAGAGATATCAGCAATCCAAATTCTTCAGAGCTATAGCCAAATTTGGTGGCAACTTCCCATAATCCAGATTTACTACAAATGCTATACTGTGATTTCCTCTTGGGTCTCTTAAACTGTGAGTTCTTATGTCTCTCAAACCGCCCTTCATCCACAGCCACATCAGCAGGGGGGAAGTGGAGGTTAAACTTTGCGTCCACATCATCAATTTCTCGTTCTGACTCAGCGACTTTGAGGGACTTTGTGATTGAATCGAACAGTTTTTGATTCAAGTGAAGACGTGTTTCATCGTATATGCTTCTTTCTTGTTCAAATCGATTGTTGTAGTACGATTGTAACGCACTTTTTCGTTTTTGAAGCAGTAACCACTTTCTATCTAACTCCAAGATAGCCCAAAGTAGCTGTAAAACATATCCATAAGTCATCAACTCAGATAAAGTTAAGCAAAAAATCAATACATATATACTCAAGTTCAAATGTTCAATTACCTTGTGCCACCTCAGCATGGGCTTTTCTTCAGGATTACTATCTCGTGGCTCTTGATCTTCAAAAAGACTACGGCAATCTTCCTTCCTGTACATAGCAATAAATGGTACCTGACAAAAAAGGACATTATAAGTTAAATAAATCCTAACAAAAAAGGATGCCCAAGCCTGTGGTAGATTATAAGATAACACTTACATCCAACTTCTGAACATGCATAAATTCCAGAAATCTAGAAATATCACCCTTGTCTACTGCCAGTTCATGCCCTTCTTTGCGGAAAAAAGGTACCGTACCCGTTCCAAGTTGGTTAAGAATCCAAATACTCTCATCGTCTATACTTAAGGCATCTGTTGGAGGTGGGCCCGTGCTTTCCTCAGAAATCTACAACACAATCATGTAAAACAGTATGCAAAACAGAATATAAAGATAATATAATGAATTCGCAACTTCACATAATCACCTGCATTCTTTCTGGAATATCTATATCTCGTATAATATCATCTTTTTCAGTCATGTATTTTTCAGAAAGAATAATCGGTTCAAACTCGTCTTCTAGCTTTCTTTCTCTCCCTTCACCCCTTTCATCATACCTGCTGATTTCAGATTTTCTTTGCCTCAAAAGCTCATCCACATCACCAAATATGTCATGAGCCTCTTGAATTGCAGTTGATGAGATCCCTGGAGCCTGCCTGGATTTTTTCCTGTTAACCTTTCTTCTCCTGCATTATGTGTCAATTATCAATAACGAGTTTTGTTAAAACAACCGTTAACGTGTGATTAAAAAGATACAAACGCACCTTGTTGGCTCTCCATGTTCATCAACCTCTTCTTCATCGACGATAAAGTCAGCCATTTCGTCCTCATCTTCTCCAATGTCGCCATCTTCTTCTTCAGGTTGATCCTCTTCAGCAATATCCTCTAATGGTGGACCTAAACGTTATGTTCAAATTACAGCTTATCAGAATGAAAGTTTTTACAATAACAGCATATAAAAGAATGGATTTTAAGTTTAAGTCACATACCATCATCGAATAAACTACGCTTAATCTTATCCTCTGCGCTCCACCCTCCTTTTCCAGTCATGTCATATTCCTCCTCATCAGAGAATCCAGATTGCCCGTCATCAGCATCAGCCCTTGCTTTCTTTAACCGCTTAAACTTTTTACTCTCCTGTACAACATTAAACATAGAGAGATTTAACAAGTTGTTCAAACACCATCATAATTGTGATTTTTGAAGTGAAAGAGGAAGTGTAGACTCACAACTTTTGGGCGTCGAAAACCGACGTTATCTTGAAGAAGCTCATAATCATCTTCATCAAGAACATAGTTCTTTTCCGCCTCTCTTAAATATATAGCACAGGTTAGAACAGTTTGAAACAAAAACTAAAACTGAACACGAAATTAGTCATATCACCTCTTCTTTCTTTTCTTCTTCCTTTGTCTCTCCTCATCACTATCCGCCCTATCTTCTTCCTCCCCATCCTGTTCATCTTCATCGATATCATCCACGATAAAACCATCCTTCTCATATTCATCCTGTCCTTCTTCTGATCAAATCCATGACCAAAAGCACATTAGAATCCATGACTCAAAAGAAACAGAAACAATATCAGTAGTTCTTCTAATGTCAAATAAACCTGATGAATCATGACACCATAGCTTAGATATTATCACATTTACAAAGCCAGTATTACAAAACCTAACATTAAAACTTAATCCTATTTAATGATGTTAGAAAGATGAAAACTTTCATTAGCTCTGAAACTAATTATTAATGTCCCAAAGATATATCATAACTTTGGAAATTAAGAGAAAAAACGATAACAACACCCTAACCATCTTTCTACAAACCTTCAATGTCATATATCACATTCGCAAAACCATAATTACATAACCTAAGCCTAAATGACCTTCAAAACTACCAACGGAACAATTAATTAATATAAAGCAGAAAACTTTAATAATAATTTCTCCAAACATATATTATAACTTCTGATATTGAAGGAAAAACATAAAAAGAAACGAGAACGAAACCCTAACCATCTGTGAACAAAACATCAGTGATTCTTTCAATGTCATACATCACATTTACAAAACCATAATTACAAGACCTAAACCTAATTACCTTCAAAACACCCAAAAAAATTAAATCCTAAACCCAAATATAAGATAAACGATTAATATTAAGCTGAAAGCTTTCATTATATATATATATATATATATATATATCATAATTTCTGAAATTGGGGAAAAACATAAAGAACAAAACCTAAAGAACAAAACCTAACGGTAAATGGCCTTCAAAATGCCCAATAAGATAAAATCCTAAACTCAAATATAAGATATAAGAGACTGATTAATATAAAGTTGAAAACTCTCACTATAATTTCTCCAAATATATCATTACTTCTGAAATTGGGGGAAACCATAAGAACAAGACCTCAACCTCTTTCACCGTCTCTTGAAATATATATCATGATTTCTAAATTTGGGGGAAAACATAAGAACAAGACCTAAACCTAAATGCCCTTCAAAACACCCAATAAAATCAAATCCTAAACTCAAATATAAGATAAAAAATTAATTAACATAAAGTTCAAAATTCTCATCATCTCTCCAAACATATATATTACAATAACTTCTAAAACTGGGGTAAAACATAAGAACAAGACCTAAACCACCTTCAAAACATCCTATAAAACTAAACCCTAAACTCAAATACAAGATAAAAAGGATTAATTAATATAAAGTTGAAAACTTTCATTAAAATATCTCCAAATATATACATCATAATTTGTGAAATTGGGGAAAAACATAAGAACAAACTCAAACCCTAAATGGCCTTCAAAACGCCCAATAAACCCAATGAGCTTAAATCCTAAACTCAAATATAAGATATAAAAGATTGATTAATATAAAGTTGAAAATTTCATTATAATATCTGAAATTGGGGGGAAAACATAAGGAAACCCTAATAATCAAATTAAACGAATTTCATACCGTCTTCTTCATCATCCTCATCTTCACGATCTTCAGGCGCAACATCTTCGCCTTCAGGCTCTTCTCTCTCGTCTTCTTCAACTTCAATCTCATCTATAAACAACCACCCAGCAAAAAGAAACAAAAACCCATTAATTAAACAACATACGAATCGTGGGAAATGGTTGCGAATTGAAAGATGACGCTGATAATGATAAGAATACCTTCTTCGTCGGATAATATGGTGTTTCCGGCCATTATTAAGCTGCTGGTGGTGGTGAGGCAAAAACCCTAACCCTAGAGGAAGAAATATTATTATTACTTATTTAGCAGTGAGTTTGAAGGAATTCGGAGTCGCTGCAGCGTCGTTGAGTTGATAGATATATAAATATATATATATATATAAAGAATATATATATCGTCAATTTTTTGATTGATTAGAAGGTGAGAAATGAAATCTTTGTTTGCTTCATTACCATACCACCTGTTCCATTCTCATTGTAGATCTATTTCTCTTCTCTTCTAGGTGGTGTGTTTTTATTTTGTTTTTTTACTTTTTTAATTTTTATATAAATATTAATGGTTTTTTTATGGATGGTAATTTAATTTAACTTTTTCTTTTATTTTTTATTACAACTTGGTTTTTGTTTAATATTGGGTTTGGATTAAATAGATAGAACACCGCGTATAAAAGATCTAACTGATTAAAACTGGATCGAATTACGACTTTGCTTTTCGGTTTTACAAAATCTCAATTTGATCTTAGTGAATAAGATACGATAGTTATTTAATTTTAATTTTGTAAGTTAGATCTATTTAGTTATGATGTTAACTAAATCTTATTTAGCTTAAGGCTACCAAATAACAAATAATGCTAAAAACATATAATAAAGAATCAAAAAAGGTTTCGATCAAATCTGAATTGAATTCAGATTCAGTATTTAGATCGGTTTTGAACTTCTTCAATTGGGCTTTTAGTTATCATGCCACTCATATATTGTTTAATACAATAGTTATTTAATTATTTAATGATAACACTAGCAAAGATTATAGTGATATAATAAAAATAGTCCAGATTATTTAAAACCTCGCATTAAGGTTTTCGATATCATCACGCCATAACCATCAGGCCATAACTCATTTTATAGGGCTAAATAAAAGCTTAACTGATATTATCAAATATCTTAATTTCAAGTTTTTTTTTTATTTTTAAATAAAAATAAATAGTAGACTTAAACTTGTGAGCAAAACAAACAATCATAAACAAGAAGATATTTAATAGATAAAAATAATGATATATCATTAATCTCAAACAAAAGATAAATAACTTTCATCCATCTCAAGTGAGCTCCTTCGAGAAGGCGACACAAACAATTGCCAACAATACAAATGAAACCCTAATACCTTATTTATAGCTCCTCGAGCCGTGTTGTCCAAGCCAAGCCGCCCCTTGCTGAAGAACCATAAAGTGTCGCCAAAAAGTCTCGGTGACCCAAGGAAGTGTTGCCATGTGTCTTCGCGACACCACTAAATGCATCCAAGTATTGGGGCAACACTTTTAGTGTCGCAATGCTCCAGCCACCACACACCACATAATGTCGTCTATAAAGGGTCATCTCGGTAACATGGCATAAGGCAAAAATAATGTGGAAAAATCCTAAGCAATAATAGAAGATAAGTCACTATCAATCCGTTAAAAATGGTCCCCATAAATATATTCATCCATATGTACTAATAAATACCTTGTATATATAAATAATGAGGGTTAAGAAATAGGAGTAAGATTTTTGACGTGTGTGAATATATATATAAAATTTTAAGTAAAAGTTCCACACAAATCGGGTTTTAAAATAGGTTTTCACCTACAACTAAACCACACAAGAAAGACAAATGTACCTATCGTTTGTAATAAAGTGTCGGTAAGAACCGAGTATCAATCCATGGACACGACAAATTTCTAGTACTAAATCTTTGTAAATGACCAACCGAACAAGTAAATCTTAAGTTGAATTTTAATTAACTAAATTTGCATACAATGAAAAATAAGCAAGTAAAAACACAAGAATATAATCAATCCAACAAACTACCTAGACATGAATCCACTCTACTAATATGATAAAATATCAATAATATGGTAAAACATCATGAATCTAAACATACATACTAGATTACAATAAAGCAACCTAATACTAGAAAATAATCATCATGATGGGTTTTCAATCAAGAGATAAACATAGACTAACTTGTTTGTCAAAACAACAAAGTCTCATACTCAAAGGAAAGCTAGCATGAACAACATTCTAACCACCTAAGATTACACTAAAGTAGCCAAATTCAAGAAATTAATATAAACTTATGAAACTTTAACTAGCAAGTCATCACCAAGTCAAGAATCATAACAACACTCATCAATTTTTCAATATTAAGTGTAGGGTTTCATACTTATCAATAATTATATAACCAAGTTAATTTTTACTAGTCATTCCTAACTTAGTAATGTGAACAAAGATTTCATGAACATTCAAAGTTTACAAACAAACATCTAGAACATAGTTTTCCAACATGAATGCCTAAACATTTGCAAAACTAAAAAGGTTATGTAACATAACAAGCATGAACACCATCAATATCAACTTATAAATTCAACCATATTCTTGAAAGAAAACCACTTTACCAAAATCATGCATAGACAATATATCACATTAATAAGAGTTTCAACATTGTCTAGATAGCAAAAGTAATTAGCCCATAAGGCTTAATACAACTACAATCAAACTAGAAATAAGCTTACAAAACATGTTCAAGAACAAAGGAATGAAAACTAAGATCAAGCAATGATTGAAGAATGGAATGATGGATCTTGAGGATGGTGGAAGCCTTCAAACTCTTAAGGAACACAAAACATAATTTTCAAGAGTTGAGAGAGAATCCCCAAGGCTCCACACACTAAAATGAAGTGAAAATAAGTGTTTATAAGCTTCTTGTCAAAGTGCATGGTCATGCACAAAAAGTTCATGATCGTGCACTATTTTGGGTAAGTCAAAGTTTCACTTTCGGCAGCTCAGAGTTGCAGGTTCCAAAAAAAGTGCACGGTCATGCACAAAAAGCGCATGGTCGTGCGTTACCGGCACTAGCTAGTGCACTTTCAAAGTAGATGTGTCTTGTTCTCGGCATCGGATAGTGCAGGGGCTCGTGAGCTCGGAAGTGCATGGTGGTGCACAAAAGTGCATGATGGTGCAGTTTCACTTTTGGCACGATAGTAGATGTGCACAGGTTCCAATAAAGGTGCACCGTCATGCACATATACCGCATGATGGTGCAGTTTCTCAGCATGGTCATGCACTTTCGTAGCATGGTCATGCACTTTGGCACGTTATCAGATGTGCACGGGTTCCGATAAAGGTGCACGGTGGTGCTCCAAAACTGCATGATTGTGCAGTTTGGTCAGCATGGTCATACGCTTCCTTAGCATGGTCATGCACCCGCTCAGCATGGTCATGCACTTTCTTAGCATGGTCATGCACTTTTGGCAGATTCTTGATTTTTGTCCGAAAAACGCCATCTTTTCATCGTTTCTTCGTCGGGTGGGCGCCCGGACCTGCAAATTCATAAATAACTCAAATAAGTACCGAATACAACGAATTTGCATGGAGTTTTACCAAAATAAGAGGATAATTTGATACTAAAAGGTGTACACTTTGTGTTACATCAATTTTTGAACTGGAGATGTGTGATATTATCTTGTATCTATTGTATAGTAAACAATCACATATGTATAACCAATGTAAGGATAAAGGAGTGAAGTGTGTACATTTTTTAAGCATCAAATGAGCATTACACGATATGAGATGTCACACCCCAACCAAAGGCGGCGGAACATGACGGGGTGCAACAGATTGCCCAAAAACACAAGACACTATTAAAGTGACAATATTTAAACAACTCATTAATTTTATTCAATCACCAAAAGTAACACATCTTTTTCATACAAATAACATCAAATATAAGAATTTATTCTAATAACCTAAACGGTCTCAAAATAAGATAGCATCTTCGAACTCTAATCAATCAATAATCAAACATGTAACAATGCTAAAATATATTTGTCAACACGTATGTTGGTGAGCAATTTAATAGTTTTGAGTATATATATATATATATATATATGAGGCAAAATCCACAAATCGTATATGAAACTATAAATAAGAGCAAGTATTGCGGTATATAAATCATAAATAAATGAGGATCATTTCTAATCGGTAACAACCGACATACTCGGATAATGAGGCCCTATTCTACTAGCACAAGGCTAAAGTAGTTAGGGTGCGTAAGATCATACTTATTGAGGCTTAAAAACAACAACATCAAAATAAACACTCGTGCACGTAAAACATATGAAACATATAACACACAATAGAGCAAGTATTCTAATATCATACACCCTAACGTTTGTGGTTTAAGGATCGAGTATTATAAATCATTCTTGTTTTGAATAAGTATGCATGTTACCCCCAAAGTATAAAAATGAAAATGAGGGATAAAATGTACTCACGTGAAATAAGTAACTTGAAGGATTAGTTTGCGATAAAACAGAAAGGTAAGGTCAACGAGCAAGACCTAAATTAAAAAGGGTCTTAAGTTAGTAGATGGTCTTAAAAGCTTTAAAGTAAAATAACATGACAAGTAAGATAAATAATTAAAGTTTGAGAGTTAAAGTGTAAATACATAAGGATTAAAGTAATGGTTTTAGAAAAATAAGTTTACTCGAATCTTGATAATTGGTCAAGCCCGAAGTCGAGATTCCAAAGTGATAAATGTTATGAGATAACTCAATGAAATCAAAAGAAACTTAACCAAATGTATAGTTCTATTATGAAGAACCTTAACGTCCGTTAAGCGAGTATTTGGCTTTGTCAGTCTAAACTTGTTATAAGATCAAGTTGGATCCGACATACCAAATATTTTGAGAAAACAATTTAAAATTAGTTTATAATATAGTTTTAAGTAAAATATGAGATTCGGTTGCCTAAAACACACTAGTGTGTCTTAAGCGAATGAACTCAGTTTAGTTCGGTCTTGGTTTGGTCCTTGACTCGGAATAAGACCGAGGATGGTTACCACATACCCAATACCATAGAACTTTATTAAAATAACTTAGAAATGATAATACTCAAGTCTTACATACAACATGTTAAAAATAAAGTATTTAAACAAGAGTTCGGTTTTGGTTCGGTCCTTGACTCGGAATGAAACCGAGGATGGTTGCGACATACCCAATACCATAGAACTCATTAAAATGAATTGGAAACTAAAGTAATTAGAAACTAAACAACATTAGTAAGCTTGCATAAATTAAAGTGTTTAATCAAGGACTATAATAGTCCTCCATGAAGCCTTGCCTAGCAATACACCTAAACCGACATGGCCGGAGAAGGGAAAGCCAAGGAAACAAGGAAAGTATGTTTTAAACAAGCTATAATAACAAGCTTTAATTCACAAGAATTAGTTACAGACAAATATTAGAAGTAGTTTTGACCTTGAGAAGTAAAACTATCAAGAGTTTGAAGAAAGAATACTTAGATCTAGATTTGGGAGAGTTTGAGGTGAATGAGCAAGCCAAAATGGGATGCATTGGTCTTGTTTATATAGGGAAAGAATGAAGGTTTAGCCATGATGTTGCTTATAAGAAGTTTCATGCATTTGGATTGGTTAAAATGGTCAAACAAGGTGGATGATAGTGGAAAAAGTAAGGGTTATCCATTAGTTTAAAACACCTCTTTAGCTTTGGTTGTTTGGCGATTTGGGTACCTGAAGTTCGTTTTAAGTCATTTTAAAAATAAAAGGGTGTTATAAGGCACCGTAAAAGGGTGTTTTCTTGATCAGACAATTGTAAAACATAAAACCCAATATTTTATTAATAACGAAGGATCCGAAAGACAAAATGGGCTTGGTTTTCGATACAAATACAAATACAAGTTAAACCGAAAATGATGAATGTCACAGTCTTCCCTACTTTATGTAATTTCGTCCCGAAATTAGGAAGAATCCGTAATAAACAAATGCGGGTACTTTTCCTTCATATCGTCTTCTCGTTCCCAAGTAAATTCAGCGCCACACAGTGATTCTCAACGGACTTTAACTAAACGGACGCGACTACGTTTGGATCGTTTGTCATTGCGGTCCATGATTTCAATGCGTTTTTCGATCATTGCAAGGTTTCATCGATACACACTTCTTCGAGAGGTATATGAAGATTACCTTCGGCTAAGCATTTTTTGAGGTTCGAGACATGAAAGGTTGGATGAACACTGGTAAGTTCTTGCGGTAAATCGAGTTTATAAGCCACTTTTCCAATCCTTTCGAGGATTTTGAATGGGCCTACGAAACGGGGTGTTGGTTTTCCTTTCTTTCCAAAACGGACTACCCCCTTCCAAGGGGATACTTTGAGAAGGTGAAGGTCGCCAACATTGAATTCGATCGGCTTTCGCCGTTTGTCGGCGTAACTCTTTTGACGACTTCTAGCAGCGAGAAGATTTTTGCGGATTTGATCGATACGATCGTTAGTGTCTTGGACCATCTCGGGACCGGTGATTTGGGCTTCACCAATCTCGTTCCAACAAATCGGGGAACGACACTTATGACCATAAATAGCTTGAAAAGGAGCCATATCAATGCTAGAATGATACCTATTGTTGTATGAGTATTTGATAAGCGGGAGATGAGAATCCCAATTTCCACCAAAACCAAGTACACAAGATCGAAACATATCTTCAAGGGTTTGGATTGTACGCTCGTATTGACCATCTGTTTGAGGGTGATAAGCGATACTAAGATCAAGGAGAGTGCCCAAAACTTCTTGAAGCGATTTCCAAAAACGTGAGGTGAAGCGAGCATCACGATCGGAAATAATGGTTAACGGAATACCATGGCAGCATACAATTTGACGAACATAGATTTGAGCGAGTTGTTCGAAAAAGTACTTCTCTCGTATCGTGATTTGGTTAATCGATCAATGATTACCCAAATACTATCATTTTGCTTTTGAGTGGGGGGGAGGGGAGGTAATTTGGTGATATAGTCCATTGCAATGTCCTCCCATTTCCAAACGGGAATAAGAGGTTGCTCGAGTAAACCAAAAGGTTTTTGATGTTCGGCTTTAACCTTTGAGCATGTAAGGCATTTTGAGACGTAAAGTGCCACATCATTTTTCATACCCGGCCACCAATAAATAGATTGAAGATTGAAGTACATCTTATCCGCACTGGGATGCACGGAATATCGCGACATATGAGCTTCGTCAAGAATGAAAGTACGAAGTTCATCAAGATCGGGAACCCACAAACGATTGAGAAAATAAAGCAAGCCATCGGGTTTGGTTTCGAGTTAAAGTTCGGCTCCACATGACATTTCGTCGTACATATTGCCTTCATCAATGGAGATGCATTGGGCTCGATAGATGAGGTCTTGTAGATCGGTTTGGATGATGATGCTATGAAGCATAACGGAT
Organism: Bidens hawaiensis; assembly: GCF_021521415.1. NCBI lineage: Eukaryota > Viridiplantae > Streptophyta > Magnoliopsida > Asterales > Asteraceae > Bidens > Bidens hawaiensis. The sequence continues at coordinate 208,625 of NW_027493975.1, read as the reverse complement.
TTGACATTAACTTTACAACTAGGGCATCGACCACGACATACGCTTTATCGAGATGGTAGCGAATTTCGCAATCGTAATCACTAAGTAATTTGGCCCATCGACGTTGTCTCATGTTGAGATCTTGTTGGATAAAGTTGTGTTGAAGACTTTTATGATCGGTGAATACAACACATTTCGTGCCATAAAGGTAATGTCTCCAGATTTTGAGAGCGAAAACGACGGCACCAAGTTCGAGATCATGAATCGTGTAATTCTTTTGGTAAACCTTAAGTTGCCTTTAGACATATGTGATAACTTGACTTCGTTGCATGAGAACGCAACCGAGACCTCGGTTGGATGCATCGCAAAATACCACAAAGTTGTCGTTTCCATCGGGAAAGGTTAAGACGGGAGCATTGTAAAGCATATGCTTTAGAGTTTGAAAAGCTTCTTCTTGTTTCGGTCCCTATTCATAAGGTTTTCCTTTATGAGTTAGTGCGGTGAGGGGTAACTCGATTTTGGAGAAGTTTAGAATGAATCGCCGATAATACTCGACCAAACCAAGGAAAGATAGGACTTCCATGGGTGTGGATGGTGTTTTCCAATCCTTTACGGCCTCGATTTTGGCGAGATCAACCTGAATACCTTTCTCGTTGACAATGTGTTCCAAAAATTGAACTTACTTTAACCAAAATTCACATTTTGAGAAATTGGCATAAAGTTGTTCTTTTCTTAGGAGATCAAGAGTGGAACGTAAATGATGCTCATGTTCGGCTTTGGTCTTGGAGAATATAATGATGTCATCGAGAAAAACAATTACGAATTTGTCCAAGAATGGTTTGCAAACGCGGTTCATGAGGTCCATGAATACCGCGGGTGCATTGGTTAATCCGAATGGCATAACCATAAATTCGTAATGTCCATACCGAGTACGAAAAGTTTTTTTAAGAATGTCAACTTCATGAACACGTAATTGATGATAACCCGATCGAAGATCATTCTTGAAAAACAAGTTGCGCCTTGGAGTTGATCAAAGAGGTCGTTGATTCGAGGCAAAGGGTAACGATTTTTTATGGTGGGTTTATTGAGTTCACGGTAATCGATACACATGCGAAACGAGCCATATTTCTTTTTCACGAAGAGGACGGGAGCGCCTCAATGGGAAGAGCTTGGACGGATAAATCCCTTGTCGGAGAATTCTTGAAGTTGGTTCGATAACTCTTACAATTCCGAAGGAGATAAACGATAGGGAGCCTTGGCTACGGGAGTTGCGCTGAGCACAAGGTCGATTCGAAATTCAACCCGAAGAATGGGCGGGAGACCAGAGACGTCTTTAAGAAAAACGTCGGGAAATTCACAAACAATGGGAATGTCTTGAATTTTATTTTCTTCGAGGTTTTTACCACCGCTTGGGCTAGGAATGGAACGTACTTTTGGGGTAAGTACTTTAGAGATTGAAAGCATGACAAGAGGTTGAGTTTCTTGGGAATTGTTTTGCCAAAGACTTTGAGGGTTTTGCTATTGACGAGCAGGATTCGAATAAACTTGTCATAACAAACGACTTCGGCACTATGCAAAGCTAACCAATCCATACCTACTATGATGTCGAAGCTTCCCATTTGCATCGGGATGAGGTCGATCGAGAACTCGTGCTTCCCATTTGCCCACGGGAGGTTTCCCGACACACGTTGCTAAGGTGACCATATCAGTTACACTTCGTGCAATAGCGGCAGGCGGAGTAAGAAGGATGATGGCGTTGGCAAGTGTTACACAAGTGATGCGAGCCGGAATATGGTTTTCGGTTTTGGGGTGTTTGGGATTGAGATTGAGGTTGAGATGGGTGAGTAATGGCATGGTTCGGTAGTTGGGTGGTTTGCTTTTCTTCTTGGAGTGGTGGGATGAGTTGGAGTAGTTTATGGATTGGGGTTGAGGGTCAAATTTTTTGAGGGTTGGTGATTCGGGTGTACTCTTTTCATTGGGTTTCTTGGAGCTTTTGATAGTGAGGGTACCGGATTTGACATGGTTTTCGGAAAGAGCACTGGCTAAGGTAATTGCATCATGGAGTGTTTGCGGTTTACTACTCATCACCGAGTCGCGAATTTTCATAGGCAAACCGCCGACATACTTGTGAATTGCCCGCTCGAGGGGAGTGACCAAGTGAGGAACCAAGAGACTAAGCTCATGAAAGCGGTTGGAGTAGGCGGAGTTGTTACCACTCTCTTGCTTAAGTACCCAAAATTCGGAATCGAGTTTTTGAAGTTCATGTTTCGGGTAAAATTTATTCATCATGACTTCCTTGAGCTTGGTCCATGAGTAGGCCAGAGCTACCTCCGTCCCATTGGTGAACATTTCGCCATTCCACCAAGTGCAAGCGGTTTCCTCGAACATGCTTGAGGCGTATGTGGTTTTCTTGGATTTTGGGCATTCACAAAGATAGAAAACACTTTCCATCATTTCGAACCATTGCAACAAGGTAGTGGCACAGTTCTTGCCAAAAAATAGAGACAGGTTGGCACCAGTGAAATTTTTCAAGGCGAAAGGTGCGGGGTTAGGCATGGCTTGGGCAACGATGCGTTGGGTAGCTTGAAATTGAGTTATCAATCCAGGAATCACAACGACGATCTCTCTAGTAACAATAGCAGCCATCCGACGACCGGAGTTAGTCTTGCGAGTGTGGCGACGAAGAGGAGGCATTCTAAAATTATAAAAGAGAAATGACATAAGTTTGGGGTAATTGATATAAGTATGAGGAGGCTGATGCTTGTCGTGCGTGTTGGTAAAAATTTATAACGGATGGGGTTTTAGCTTTTTGCACGAGATTGTGTTTTAAATTTATAAAAGTGATTTCTACTAAGACTAAACACACACAAAATAGGCAAGTGTACCTATCGTATATGTAGAATAGTATTGGTAAGAACCAAGTATCGATCCGTGAGCACAAATGTTTCTGATATTGAATCTTCGTTTTAGTTCAATCGGAGAGTTTTAATCATTTTGGGGTTGATTTTTAAAATTTTTATAAAATAGAAATACTTATATAATATATAGGTGACAAGAAGAGAATTTCCAAATGAGTAGTTCAATTATATGAAGGTTACCATCTAAGATCAAGAATCCACTCCATTCTCCCTTGATGATTATTAAGTAAGCATGTGATAAACTTGTCCTAATAGTATATGATAGAATACTCCTTCATTTCTAAGCGAACATATTCTATGACATACAAGTAAGTAGCATGTGTATATTCAAGTCCATCTATGCTTAATATCATGCTACCACAAGAATGTCAATTTAAGTAGACAAGTAGTTTGGTAAAGTAGAACGATTAGGATTGACTTCAATTTCTCAAACACCAATCCTAACAACTTCGTGTGGTTGTAGTTAACTCACACAACCTCCCCTTGGTTGATTTGATTAGGTTATAGTTACACATTCCATTAACATATGATTTCTTTAACTAGCATGATAACCTAAGCAATCGTGTTAACAATGTTATTTTAGAATTATCAAAACTAAAGAAATAGATCATAACTTATATCTCACCATTTCTAAGTACAACATAAGGATCCATGTCTTATCTTTAATAAGTTATCAAAGTATTCTTTTTACCATTTCTTCTCTCCAAGAACATGAGTGAACATGAATAATTTTTAGTCATCAACCTTGATGTATTGAGTTAAAGTGATAAAACATTTCTTCATCAAAGGATATTTGCAAAATAACCATGTACTTTACCAAACTAAATCACATGTTAAACATAATCATCAAGTAAAACAAAGCTTCTTCATAGATTTTAGATGGTAAATGGAGTTTAGCTCATAATGAGCATGGTTATGAACATTAAAAGAGATGGAGATAACAAACACATGATCAAACTAGAACAATCTAACCAAATATGGATGAATCTTCCATCTTCAATGGTGATGGATGATGATGATGATGATGGATGATGATGATGCTAGCTTCCAAGCCTTTAAAATCTTCACAAGATCTTCAATATGAGTGTAATGTGAGTGTTTTTATAAGAGAAACTTGTATGGAACTTTTCTTCAAGCACAGTTGATTAATGCAACATGTTCCTCTATTTATAGGCAGTCTGGAGAGGTAGGCACGACCCGTGCTTCTTAAGGCATGCCCCCATGTCCAGGTCTCCAGTTGCATTCAATGCTATGTCAGATTGTACATGATGACTCACCACAGGGGCGTGCTCTCTGAGGCACGACCCTGTGCTTTTGGTGATATGTTATATTTATTTTGTCTTTTCTGAAAGGTGACCACGACCCCATGCTTACTGAGGCATGACCCGTGCTTCTGTGTCCAGTGTTTTGTGTTTTCTTGTAGATTTTGTCATTTCTTGCATTTTGAAGCATGGGGGAGTGTTGGGGGGGGGGGGGGGCACATGGGCGAGTTAGGGGTTTTCATGGGTTTTCTTTCGTTTTTCTTCGTCTTCTCGCTTGTTTCTTCGTTTAAGGCTTGGGTTTACCTAAAATTACATTTTGATGTGATAAGTAGCCTTTTGAGCTATATTATTCGATAGAAGTTGCTGTTTTTAGATACTATTTGATACTAAAAAGATGTATAATTTTATGTACATTAAATATCCACACACTTGAACCTTGCTTGTCCTCAAGCAAACTATTTATAAATATTCTTTAAAAATAGAAATTTTAGGACCATAGCTTAACATCCCCAAAAAGAGTTTCAAGAAAATGGGAACAAAATAACCAACCTTAAGTCATAGGATATACGTAGTGAGATATATAGGAAGATGATTTGTTTTTACGAGCTTCCGTTTATGAAAAGTGTCACGTTCTCACAATGTTCACTCACACTTGGTTTTATATCTGATCATATATGTGATGTATGTATGTGAACACTCTTAGCCAAGATGTAACATGTGATAAATAAGCTTGTAACAATTCAAATCTCCACCTTTGTGAAGGGTTGCATAGATTAGAAGGTAATATGGGTTGGTTTTGTCTAAATATGGATTGGTATTTGTTGGTTCAAGGTTTTAGGTAAATGAGGATGAGGAGGGTAAATACAACTTCTGCTGATTGTTGGGAATCTTAATATATCTTTAATGGTTAGCTTCTTTTCTCTCGGTTGCGTGTGTTTTTTTTACAAACCTAGTGACTCTTTTATGGTCAGCTTTGTCGTGGATGTGGATCAGTTCTTCCTCAATCCTGCTCTGAACATAACTCCCAACTCTAATGGATCGTTCGACTTTGAGCCTAATAGCCCCCCACCCTCATTAGTTCGGTATATTCATGTTGAGACTGAGTTTGAATTTTTCTACATATTCTTTCGTGGAACCAGTTTCCGCATCCTAAGCATCGTTCGTATCTTTTTGCTCTTCTTTTCATTGCGCTTTTGGAAACTCCACAAAATGGTGGCCTTTGTTCGTCATGGCGTCACTTTTTCCTCACCTCATTGCTAAAGAGAACGATTCTCTCCCTAAGTTCTGGAGGCAACCTAGGTTTTGCAAAATGTATGCAGGAAAGAAAATTGAAATCGAAAGAATTCATTTCCGGTTCTTTAGAGTCTGCCGATAAAAGGCCATTGTTGTATTTTACCGGTGAGAGGGATAAGGTGGTAAGGTTTTTGGGTTTTGTGCGTTGGAGAATGGTTTTGAGGGAATGGTGTCAATATTACCTTCTTCCTTATACAACGCTTCGTGCGGTCTTGAAATGAATATTTGCGACAAGTTCTAAATCACACGAAACATATGACTCACTCAAAGCTTCCGAAAAAAATATTTATATGGCATGAGGTTTATCTCACAGTAATGGAGGAATTGGGTATAAACGCCATATTTTGCATAAATTTATTCTCAATATTACAAAACTTCTTTTTACTTTTTCACTTTTTGGTTATAATAGATTTTTAGTTGGTTATTTGCAAAAAAATTTCTTAGACATCCTTTTGGTTTTGTAACTGAAATAGTCTTTGTTTGCTATAAATTTTTTTATTTATTTAGAGAATCTTAATAATTAGTTGAGCAAGCAATTGGTCAACTGATTCCCCTCCCCAAACTTGAATCTCACATTATCCTCAATATGAAAAGATTCATAAAAAAGTTCATATGAAGTATGGTGGGTAAAATGGAAAGGAATTTCCCTACTGGTTAACGAAATTTCGACATAGCGTCCCCTATTTTTCGTCTGTTTTCCTATATTGTACCTGAATAATAAAAAACTGCAAACAACCACAAACAACCAAAGCATAATACTACTAAAAATCGGGTATGGAATCATCCACACCCTGCCCACATGGGCTAAATAAGTACCGACTAAAATGTCTTGGAACCCACGACCATAAAAAGTACTAAACAAACCAACAACAAAATGTAAATTGTTTCAAGAAACATAATAATAATGTCATAAAGGTACTACCGCCCAAACCCATGCCATACCAGACCTACCAGTGCCGTTGCTCGTCAGTTACCTGTGTAATCTGGGTCGAAGGGTCCCCACTGCCTGTCCATATGTTTACTCAAACGGTTAATCTCTCGCCTCATATCTGCATAGTCTGCGGCCCTTTGTGCGTTTAAGTCCGCAATCTGTCCTGATAACCTGTCAAATGAGGCGGCAGTGTGAGTCTGGAACTGGTCAATAAGCCCGTATAGGTCCTCAAACGAGTACTGGCTGTGGTACCACGAGCTGGGGCCAGATCCTGATGATGATGGGCCACCCTGCTAAGAGTACGTGCAGTGGCGGGTCTGTCGGGGTGGTGATCCTCCTCTCCCTCGGGTATGTCCTGGATTGTCATATCAGCCAGGTCCTCACGATCCCAAATCTGGTTCAGGGCATCCTGAAACCTCCACATGTCTGGGTTCTTGCCAATTTGTTGGACCATTTGCATGTTAATACAGAAACTGAGGTCAAGTGTGATCGAGTTTGGGCTTCGGGTTCCTTCTGTGTCTGTATGGTAAGCTTTGTAGAGCTTGTAGATCCACGCACCATAAAAGATCGGGGTATTCGGGCTCCTTGCGTTTGCATTGGTTCTGAACAGTTGACAGAATAGATAAGTGATGTTGCAAGGTATGCCATTCTTGATGCAATACAGGGCCCACAAATCCATCAAGTTCACGATCCCCTCACTTTGACCACGTGTAGTGACTGTGTGGCTTAGTAATCAGTGAATATATCTCATCAGTGGGTCGCGTAAGGCAGTGCTTTTGATGCTGCTTTCACAATAGTTTTCATCCCCAAAACTCAATTGTTCCCATGCTTGTAACCTGGTGTCACCTGATTCTGCCGACCCATTAGCATCTTCATCTGCAAATGTAGTCATGGAATCATACTAGATGGCTCTGTCGGTTTTATCACTTGTATAAATACCCTAATCGATCCCGAGCAGGGTGACTGATGTCTTGTACCATTCTCCGCCACACCTAAACTCAACAACATCTTCGTCCCACAAATACAAATTCCTCATCTTGAAAGAGAATGAGGCTAAAAACTCCTTAGTCAATTCAGTTACTTCTTTACCCTTTTGATTCAGAACACGCAACCACGACCCCTTCACAAGCTCCTTGTATCTCCCCCATTGATTCACTTTCCTTAGAGTTTCCTTGCAAGCATAGATATTCGGGTTTGGGAGCCGATTGTTAATGTAGGCCATTCTTTGTTGGGCCCGTGCATCTCTTTCGGTGTTTTCATCGAAGATTAAGAAAGCATGCTCGTCATCCCCGTATTCAGCCATCTGCAAATTTTATAACCAGATCAGTTTAAATCTCTCAAAATTATCTGAAAACGTGGAACAGAAGGAAAAGCACGTCACCGTGCTTCTAGAAGCACGACCCCATGCTGCGGGTGTTTGGCAGTTTTGACCAATTTGTCTGATTTTGACTTATGTTGACATGTGGTTGACCACCACGTTGTGTTTTTCAAAGCACAGCCCGTGTTTTTAATCCTAATTCTTTAATTTTCTAGACTCGAACTTGCGATTCAAACTGGTTTAGAATATCATTCGGGTTTGATTTTGTTATAAGAATCATCAAGATCTGAACCCGAATGGTTTGTCCCAACAAATGTTTCTCAAACTCAAGTACAAATCTATCTATCAAATCAATATCCTAGATCTAAAAAAATGACCATCTATTTTCCGGGTTTAGACCCGTTTTGTTCATCAATTGGTAAAATTTGGGGTTTATTTTATACCTATAATGATGAATTTGAACAATAAATTCATAAATTAACATACCTTTGGTTGGAAATCGAAGATTTGAGGCTAAGAATTGAGTAATAGGCAAAGGGGCGCCGGTTTTCGGTTGTAGACGAAGTTGTTTTAGGATTAAGTTATGTGCAAAATGTTATTTTATTGGAAAAATACGTAACTACACTATTGATTGGGGACGACCCCGTGCTTTTGGAAGCACGGTACCGTGCTGCTTGTAGCAGTCAGGTTTTTCTTTTGTTTGTTGTTTATTGGTCAAGCTGGTTCATTTTTAACTGATTTTCTTTGAGGATTAAGGTTAAAATAGAAATAAAAGTCCTAATAGATTTAATTAACTTTATTAAACACCATAAAGAAAATTAAAACAATAATCCTGAACACTAAAACATGAAACTAGCAAGATTAAATCCTAACAAGACAAAGTCCGAACTACTAACGGCCATCATTCCCGAACAAGTCTTGAATGTGTGGTGGGGCTCTTTTGGCTTCCAAGAGCTCGGAAAGCTTTTTGTCGAGCTTTGAGATTTCTCGTTTAAGATAGTTGAGCTTGAAGTCCATATCTTTGTTGTGACTTTAAACAATGTGGATATTCTCGAACCTAAGCAGTTCGACTTGTTGGTCAGCTCGATTAAGCGAGCTTCGGCTTGGATGTTACTTTCAATTTGGTCTCTTACGATGCTTTGGAGCCTAATGATTTCTTCCTCAAGGTGTGAGGAATAATCACCATTCTTGCCATTTCTCACTGGTCTCCATTCCATTCTTTTGTTTTCCATTTCAATAAATTTTTGTTTGGTATGAATGAAATAGTGAGTTTTTGCATGCATTATACAGAGACTGTAGCATCGAGCACAGCCCCGTGCTTGGCGAAGCACGGCCCCATTCTGCTAGGGGAATAAATGTTTCTAATTCAGAAAATTGTACGGAGTCAGCGCGTATCATACTGAAGATTTTAGGCTCACCACGGCCCCGTGCTTCTAGAAGCACAACCCCATGCTTTTTGTCACTGAAATTTTTCTTTGATTTTTCAGCAAATCACGAGAGCAGGAATTCTTGGAATGATGTTTAAGATGTTAATTGAACAGTTTGATTGTCCTAAAATTACTTTTCATTGATTAGAAGTCCTAGTTACAAATTCGGTATAAGCCCGGTTTTTTGCAACGAAGATTCCGGCCCGCACTTTGTGGCACGGGACCTTGCTTCTAGGAGCACGCCTCCGTGTTTGAGACACTAATATATATATATATATATATATATATATATATATATATTATTTTTTGTAAAAAAAGGAACATATTTACATGGCCTGGTTTAACGAGGGTCTTGGCCAGACCCTACTTCTAGTTGTTCATTGGTTTTAGTGGTGGATTACCACCTCCGAGTCATCTTCGAATGGTCCATCGATGTACGGTTTTATTTGATGTCCATTAACTTTGAACTTGTGGTCGTCAGAATTTGATATCTTGGTTGTCCCATAGTCAAAAACTGATTCGACTCTGTATAGATCTGTCCAACTAGATTTCAGTTTTCCTAAGAAAAGACGTAAACGTGTGTTATATAACAGTACTCGATCGCCAACTTGAAACTTTTTGTTTCCCTTCAAATGGGCGTCGTGTAAACGTTTAGTCTTTTCTTTGTAAGACCAAGAGTTTTCATAGGCCAGTGCTCTTAGTTCTTCTAGCTCGTGAATATGATCTTCCCGGTTTTTGCCGGCGGACGTTAGATCAAACTTTACTGCTCTAAGAGCCCAGTAAGCTTTGTGCTTCAGTTCTACGGGCAGATGACATCCTTTCCCATAAACAAGTTTGAAAGGTGTTGTTCCTATGGGGGTTTTGTAGGCTGTCCTAAGGGCCCACAAAGCGTCATCTAACTTTTCTGCCCAATTTTTGCGATGCATTTCTATAGCTCTTTTGAGGATCCTTTTAATTCCCCGATTCGAGACCTCTACTAGCCCACTAGTCTGAGGGTGATATGGTGTTGCCAATCGGTGGTGAACTAAATTTCGTGCTAAGACTTTGTCCATTAGAGTGTTACAAAAGTGAGTACCTCTGTCGCTAATTAGGGTTTTCGGAGTACCGAAACGTGAAAATAGCTTTTTCAGAAAACGTACAACTACTCGAGCATCATTAGTGGGAAGAGCTTGTGCTTCTACCCATTTGGACACGTAGTCAACTGCTACAAGGATGTACTTATTTCCAAATGAGTTAGGAAATGGGCCCATGAAATCTATTCCCCATACATCAAAGACTTCACATATTTGAATGCCTTTGTGAGCCATCTAATTTTTGGCTGAGATGTTTCCGGCTCTTTGACATGCATCGCATGCTTGGATCAAAGTATGCGTGTCCTTATATATGGTGGACCAAAAAAATCCTACATCAAACACTTTCCTGACCGTGGCGGCGGTACTGTGGTGTCCACCAGTTAGTCCTTCATGGCAGTGTTTGAGAAATATCTAAGGCTGCATTTCCTGATACACACCTACGAACAACCTGATCGGCACCTATCCTAAATAAGTACGGATCTTCCCAAAAGTAGAAGTTAAGATCGGAGTAGAATTTCTTTTGTTATTGATGAGTTAGCCCTTTACTTAGGATTATACATGCTAAATAGTTCACGAAATCGGTAAACCAAGGACTTTCATCCTCCTCCTGCATGACTGCTTGGATATGCATGAGAACTTCATGTGGAAAATTATCATCGATAATTTCCCCGTGATGTTCTTTTACAGTCGGGCATTCTAAGCATGAAAGATGGTATGCGGCTACATTCTCTGCTCATTTCTTGTCCTTGACTTCTATGTCGAATTATTGGAGTAGTAAAATCCATCGGATAAGTCTGCATTTTGCATCTTGCTTGTTGAAGAGGTATCGTATGGCGGCATTGTCGGTGTAAACTATGGTTTTGGAAAGAACTAGGTAGGTTTAATTTTTCGAAGGCAAATACTACTGCTAATAACTCTTTTTCAGTTGTTGTGTAATTTTCTTGTGCGTCATTGAGAGTTTTACAGGCATTGTAGATTGGGAAATGATTTTCTTTGAATTGTCTGAGAACGGCTCCAACTGCAAAATCACTTGCATCGCACATGATCTCGAATGAAAGGGTCCAATCGGGTGTAGTCATGATTGGTGAGTTGACAAGTTTGTCTTTTAATACGTTGAATGATTCAACACATTCTTTAGAGAAGACGAATGGTGTGTCCTTCTCTAGAAGTTTGGTCATAGGTCTAGCAATTTTGGAGAAGTCTTTTATGAAACGACGATAGAATCCTGCATGAGCTAGAAAATTTTTAATGGCTTTGACTGAAGTTGGTGGTGGAAGTTTCGATATTATTTCGATTTTTGCCCTATCAACTTCTAGTCCTGCTTGGGATATCTTGTGACCGAGAACAATGCCCTTTTTGACCATAAAGTGGAATTTTTCCTAGTTGAGTACTAAATTTACTTCTTCATACCTAGCCAACATTTTGTCTAGGTTTTTCAGATAATGATCAAAGGAGTCTCCAAAAACTGAGAAGTCATCCATGAAAACTTCCATAGAGTGTTCGATCATTTTATGAAAGATGGCCACCATGCAACGTTGGAAGGTGATTGGAGTATTACATAGTCCAAACGGCATTCTTCGGTAGGCAAAGGTGCCATACATACATGTAAAGATGGTCTTCTCCTGATCTTCAGAAGCAATGGGAATATGAATGTATCCGGAGAATCCATCAACAAAATAGTAGAACATTTTTCATGATAAACGTTCGAGCATTTGATCGATAAAAGGAAGTGGAAAATGATATGTTCTTGTGGCGTCATTAAGTTTCCGGTAATCAATGCAAACTCACCATCCTGTAATGGTCCTCATTGGTATTAGCTCGTCCTTCTCGTTCATAACAACTGTCATTCCTCTATTCTTGGGTACTACTTGAACGGGACTAACCCAAGGTGAATCCGAGATTGGGTAGATTAATCCGGCGTCAAGATGTTTAATTACTTCCTTCTTCACCACATCTTGCATGTTGGGATTGAGACGTCTTTGATGTTGGACCACAGGTTTGTATTCTTCCTCCATTAGGATTTTGTGAGGACAAAAGGAAGGACTAATGCCCTTGATATCCATGTTCTTCCATGCGATAGCCTTCTTATGGTTTTTGAGAACTTTAAGAAGCTCGTCTTTCTCTTCTTTAGAAAGCTTAGATGAAATAATTACTGGGAGTTGAGAGTCTTTTTCCAGAAAGGCATATTCGAGATGGATTGGGAGTTCTATTAACTCTAAGGTTGGTGGTTCTTCGATTGATGGTTTTGATTTTTCATTACATTCGGTGATCTCAAATACTACTTCTGATGTTTCTTGATTGTTATTGATAGTATAGAGATTATCGTTTTCTAATAGGGGTTTGGTGATAACGTCAGTTAAGATTTGTGTTTGTAGTGGTGTATTAATGGAAGATTTCCACACATAGCAACTCACGATAGAATCGATGATTTCAACACAATATAACGTGTCATCGTGATGTTGCGGATGTTGCATATATTTTCCTATGTCAAAAATGATAGCCTCATCATTAACCCTGAGAGTGAGTTTGCTGGTGCATACATCAATAATAGCCTTTGCAGTGGCTAAGAAGGGTCTTACTAAAATCAGAGGTACACTTTTTTCTTCTTCCATGTCTAGAATTACAAAATCTACTGGGAAAACAAATTTGTTAATTTTTACAAGCATGTTTTCAACAATGCCCCAAAGATATTTAATGGATCGATCAGCTAACTGAATGCTCATGCGGGTGGGTTTTGGTTCTCCTATCCCTAGTTTTGCAAAACCCGCATAAGGCATTAAGTTAATACTAGTTCCTAAGTCGGCCATGGCATTGCTAACAGACAAATTTGCTATGAGACAAGGGATAGTAAAGCTCCCTGGATCAGTCATCTTCGGTGGCAGCTTGTTTTGGAGGGAAACTGAACATTGTTCACTCAGGGTGACATGTGAGAATTCCTCCAGCTTCCTCTTGTTGGTTAGTACTTCTTTAAGAAACTTTACATATTTCGGCATCTGAGCAATGACTTCGACGAAAGGGATGTTGATGTGGAGTTGTATGAAGAGTTCTAAAAACTTCCTGTACTGAGCTTCCAAACTTCATATAAGTGAGTTGTTTGCTGATCACACAAGCAAATATGTTTGGTTCTAATATTAGTTAAGCAAATAATAACTTTCAACAATTAACAAAGACAAACCACACCCGGGTTTCAAGTAAACAATAATCTCATGTTCACTTAACAGATTAATTATCAAAGATCAATTCATATTGACTAACTAGGCAAACCTTAGGCATCAACAATAGCTAACACACGGCATTGGTTATCAAACAGTCTCTGCCAGTGTGACTCAACTAAGGGCAATTGTATGCTTCATCATATTTAAACTAGTCAAAACAACCCTATAAGCAATTATCATAGCAACTAGCAAACTAATCGTTCCGATCGAAATAAACCTAAACCGACTGAGTGCACAACATCAATACTCATAGATTAATCGAAAACAATTACAATTAGTTTGTTCTTTAACACATGAGAAAATACTGAAAAAGTTACAATACTCTACATCCTGGGAATGACTCGAGACGAATCAGCCGCTCATGATCTTCGATTAGTCTTCGGCTATTGATTAAGGATGATGAACTATGAACCCCGAGGTGATAGGAGGTGATCCGGGGCTACTGGAATCGCCCCTTGTCGTTCCCCAGATAGCTGGAAGTCGTGATAACTGATTAGGGTTCGTAAAATAGAAGATATAGGTCAAAACCCAATTTTTCTCGTTTTTTATGTCCATCGCGATACGCGATGGTCATAACCTCATGAATTCGCGTATTTCGACCTAAGAAAACCTCATATTCGGATTCCTCTCGTTGAGAAACCCAAAAATCATATATCATGGGTCCCGTAACACATTTTCTAGCCCAGGATATGCTCGTTTTACTTCATGGTCGCGTTTTTTCAACCCATCTTGTTCAGTTTTAGCATCGGCTTATGATTTCTCATCCATACTCTTCCCGAATCCTTGTAACACTTCCCAAGTCATCAATCCATGCCCCGGTCTTCCCGAGGTATCATTCCATGCTCGTACAAGTCTCAAATTTAGCATCTTTAACGATCAATGACCTTAAATACACAAGCACGTATGAAGTACCAAAGTTCTAACAATTTAATCAACAAAAATACATAATTAATACACTAATATATATAAAAAATACCCGACCATCACATCCCCACACTTATCTTGTGCTTTCCCTCAGGCAAACTCTAAAGTAATCATCCTCCATCACATGTATGCCAGTTACAGTCATTAGTACTAGTAAGGTTTAAGATCATGCCTAGTTTCCCAGGCTGACCCTTTCTAGATTGACAACTCACAAATATAAATATTAATGCTACAAAAACAATAGAGCCACTCATACGAGTGTACTTTTTTTCCCGTTGAGGCATACATGTTCATACCCCTCACACTATCAACACTCCTCTCGGTTTAATATCTGGACTAACAAAAGAAGTGCTAGTATATGTCTCTACCCTCAAATACCAAATATGAGTCACAACTAAATATGCTTGCAGATTAGTCTTATCTCCACCCATTACCCACCGGTTGCATAACGACTCAGACTAAGGCTTTGTTGAGGCTTAGGTTTGGGTGCGAATTAGGCATACATGAAACCCAGTTTTACAAATACACAAAAAACTAATAAAAACAAACAAACTGCTAATTACACAACTAAATATAAACTGAACTTCTTTTTCGCTTTTTCCTGAATTTTCCAATTTTTTTTTGTTTTTTTTTGTTTTGTTTCTTTTTTTGCACAACTGATAAACAATACACTGAAACAAATATATACAACTCTGACATTTATATAATTACAACTCTTTTGACTATATACAACTCGATAATGAACTGGATTTTATCATACAAGGTTAAAATAAAATAAAGGCCAAGGCTTAAATGATGTGTAATGTTCAGTTTAGCAAATGAAAAGTACTGAGGTCCAAATGAGCTCCTAGGGGCATAATGTTGGGCAAGGAATTTTATCTAGGTGGGAAAAATTGTATGTATGGGTTTTCTAAAGTCATAATCTCCTTACATGTGGTGGTATTAAGATCTTGATAAGCATATGACAAGCAAGTTCTATTTATGTAAAACATACCGGTTTCCCTCAACAAATGATAAGACATGTTTTATATTTATTATATAATATGTGTATTAAGTATAGGGGGCATCTCACAATATGTTTGGAATTATGGGCTGCCGATATGAAACATGTATACTCGTCCCCTTGACTCGTTATCCCCACCTAAATGACCCCATTTTCAACTTCTCTTTTTGTAAAAATTTGTGAGTAAAACTATCGAGAAGCTGAAAAACCAACCATGACCAGAAACATATAACTTGGCATTGATGACAATAATTGACATTTAATAACTTTGGTTTTCGAACACTCTTCAAGGTACTATCGAGCTAAAATTTTCAAAGTTCCCCCATCCCCACACTTGAGGTTTTCTTGTCATCAATGTTAAAATATTTAAAAAATTAATGAGCATTTGAGGAGCGGGGTTGAAATTGACATTTTATTAATTGAAAAACTAGGGGCTCTAATGTGATGGTTCTACTAGCAATTATACAATTACACTTCTAACACTTAAAAACAAAAATAACAAAAAAGATTATGAAACTAAATCACTTGATATAAATGACAATGCACTGAAAAATGTGGCTCGTAAGCTCTCGTAAACACTTGTGCACATTCGTCTCATCCAAGTACCAACCGAACAACCAAATCTGCAATATCTCGATACGTGTAGAAGCAAGCTTCTCACAAGTGTAAGACATAGGTCTTTTAAGAGTTATATAAAAAATGATTTTTTTGTTGATTTAATCAAAACAATTACCGAGCCGAATTAATTAATATCATAATAAATTTTGTTAAACTAGTTAAAAATGTTAAAATACCTAACTCACTTTCGTAGGAATCACGATTCCATTTAGCATATGCAACAAACCCTTTAAACTCCCCCGGTAGCTATAACATTCGTCAAATATCAAACCCGAAAACTCGACCCACTTATTATTATTTTTTTATACTATTATTATTACCCGGACTATCGTTATTCATCATTCGTTTATTAATCATTTTGATAATTAATTAATACCCGACACTAGGTTTTGATTTTGTTTATTATTAAATCGTTATAACTGTTTGACTAGTACGAAAACCACCCATAACATTTGTTTTTACCACTTCTGTCTCCACACTCAAACATCAAGGACCATTATGCAAACTATAAATATTATTTATTTATTTTCTTTCCCCTCCTCCTTCCCGTCGGCAGCAGCCCCCACCACCCATTGATTCTTTGACCCGTGATTAGGGCCCATTTTCATACAATTGATATCACATATATGATTACTAATCAATCACGCGTTTAATCGTCGTTTTATCAAGGATTTTGACAGCTAACAAACACTAATCACTTCCTTAACGAATCGCGGATCAAATCGACACAAAAACACTATATATACTCAGCCATAATGCAATTAGATTACTTCACACACTCCTTGTTGCATCACGAATCAAACCACTAAATCAATTCGTACTCAGAGGCAACGCGCGACCCCTTTCTAAATCTTCGTTCAAACCGATAACCCTAGGTGGTCGTTCTCGTTCAGTTCGTTACATCTCTGGTAATTATTTCATCTCTTTATGTCGTTTATAATCAACAAAAAGTAACCCTAAATCAATTGTAAAGGACAATGATCAAATAAACTGATTTCGAAATCTAGGGTTTATTATCAAAATTGGGGAAGAATAAGAAAAACTAGACGTGTTTATTAATTTGCAGGTTCACCATTTAATCAACATCCGTGTTGGCTCAAATGGCCAGCACTGCTTCCGCTAAACATGTGAAATGGCACGAGCACGGGTTCGAGCCCTCCCAGGCCCGGTTTTTGTTATTTTTATTGTGTTTTATTTTATTTCACTTTTTTATTATTTCTTTTAATTATTTTTATTGATAATACAACTCTAAATAAACGCTATCTTGATAAACCAAACCCCTGGCTTCATGTTTTCTTGTCTTTTGAGCTTATGATTCGTAATTAATATATATAAAATCTATTTTATTTGTTTAAAAGTCTAAATAATAATAGTAATAGTAATAATATTACTAATAATAATAATAATAATAGTTTAAACCATAAAATACCCCGAAATTATTTTAAACCGATTTGCAACTGTTAGGTCATGTCGTACTATTTTTATTTGCTTATATCCTCTAGTTCATATTACATACATATTTCAATAATTAATCTTATGATATTTTAAATAACAATTGTAGTAAGACCCAATCAAATCCCAAATTCCTTTTAAGTTTTGTTAGTATTTTTTTATAATAAATTAATATTATCTTTAACAACTAGGAACTCTCGTTGACGTATCCCGAGGAGCTCGACCATTTCTATATTAATTTTTATCGTCATCTCATATTCGTTAATCCACTTGTTAAGGTGAGTTTACATACCTCCTTTTTTATCATTTATATTTTTGGGGTAACATGTATACCTTATCTATATTACTCATGTTTTATTATCACATCTATTCAAAACACAATTCAATATATGTTTATTTATGATGACTGCATGCTCTATGATTATGCTTTATGTGCTTAAATGTTTATTTTATTGTTTGGTGGTTTGGTATCTCATCTAGTATGATCATACATCTACCCAAGTACATTGAATTTGTATAAATAGGAACAAATCCACATCTATTTAGTTGTTTACAATTTCATAAAAATTGTAATGCTCAGCATTAACATATGCATTGTGGTTTTTATCTATATATATCTCAACTAAAACTTATGTATTCTCACCAACATTTGTGTTGACAAATTCTATTTTTATACATGCTACAGGTACAAGTAATTTACGTTGTTCAATATTGAAGAATTTAGTTTTACCTTAGGATATTATTCAACTTACAAAAGCATGATGTAATTGTTTCTGATTATTGAATTTGTGTACTTATTTGATGTTAATGAAATTAAATAATTATTGTCGCTTTAATTAGTGTCTTTAGAGCTATTGTCCAATCAATACGTTACGCCCCGGCATGTTCCGCCTTTGGTCGGGGTGTGACAGTAGTCCGGGTGGACGAGTGAGGTGTCGTGAGGGTTTATAATGAACAACACCCACGAAATTCAGTTACAACATAATATACGCGTACTTGGATTAACCGTAGAAAAGCATGAACGCACCATGGGTAGCTCGAATGGCTAGAACCTCATTTTTTGACATCTTCACCGAACACTTCAAACACTTTTTTTTCGTGTGGCATCCTCACACTTAATTTATGCTATGGTGGCACACTTAAAATAATTGATAAGTAATATACAAAGATAAAAACAAAAGCACATAATAAAAAGAAAGTACAAAATACAAAGTCGGGTTGCCTCCCAGTTAGCGCTGAATTAGATGTCTACAGCTCGACGAAACCTGAATTCCTCATGGCGGTCGAAGTGAACACTTACCCAACGAGTTTCCAGTATACGCTCGATAGCTTACATGCCAAGTCCATAACCGCTTTACAGTGATTGGCATGCTACTTGAATGATTGTCGTGAGGCCGCTTCTTAATTATTTGTCCAATATCATGCAAGCTTACTTTCTTGTTATTCGTTACCAAGCCTTCATCCCCACACTTGTTGTTTGGAATAATAAGTACCGGAGAAGGAATATGATACACATGGGCTACCTTAGGCTCTTCATACTCTGAAGGAGTTGTGTCTTCTACTTGAATCACACTTTCACTGTCTTGCTCTGGAAGATCAACAACCTCATCCTCTTCATCACCATCAGACACAAT
The DNA here is from genome assembly GCF_021521415.1 of Bidens hawaiensis. NCBI lineage: Eukaryota > Viridiplantae > Streptophyta > Magnoliopsida > Asterales > Asteraceae > Bidens > Bidens hawaiensis. The sequence continues at coordinate 189,578 of NW_027493975.1, read as the reverse complement.
ACCACTAGCCAACTCCTTTTGGTATCATTTGATTTCACTTTTTTCCTCAAAATTCTGCTTGAGCAAGGCCTCAAATCTTGTATGTCTTAGCTCAAATTTCTTTTCTTCTTCCATCATCCATCTCTTATGTTCCACTAACAAGTTCAAGATAGTATCAAGCTTAGAGTTCAGTATATCTTGTTGCTCTTCATCAACCGACTGAGGATATTCATACTCACCTTCATCATGAGAATACTCATAATCATCTTCTTCATAAGGATATTCATAATCATCCTCATCCCAGTCTGGTTTAGTGTGTATACTCTCTTCATTAATTTGATTGGTCCACTTAGCCTCGAGAGATTTCCTTTGTTGCTCTTCTTTCTTGTTATTCTCAACCATAATATTTATCAGTTTGTCAAGTTTGGATTCCACCGTGTCTTGGCAACTTGAGAAACGGGGCATCTCCGGTTCACAGTTGTCATAATACAACTCTTAATCCTATTGGCCATCCATGTTTGATTGATAATCTTCATCTTCAAAGCATGTCGTCATATATCTTTGCCCATGACAACACTCTTGCCAATTTTGTGAAACTATTGGACAATCTCGATAGTGATACGGGCCTTCACAATAACAAAAATCACCATCATTGCTCATGGTGACAATAGTGAGCTCGGAATTCGGGATGTTCTATTAAAAATAACCTACAAAATAGCTAAAATACCCTAGGTAAAATCGAACAGAATTAAACAAAACAAAATAAGAAAAATCTTTTTGTATTTTTGAATTTTTTTTTCAGAAATCTCAAACAAACGATATAACACTAAGCGCACTAGCTCCCCGGCAACAGCGCCATTTTGATGCTAGACTGTCGCTGTCTTGTCAAAAACAATTAAAACAAGTTCCTAATCACCTAAGCAATCTAGGCTAAGTAGGGTGTCAAACCACAAGGTGTATGTGGTCAATGTAAAGTGTAACAGATTTTATACGATTATGAAGTAGCAGATTATAGTGCTGATCACACAAGCAAATAAGTTTGGTTTTAATATTAATTAAGAAAATAATAACTTTCAACAATTAACAAAGACAAACCACACCCGGGTTTCAAGTAAGCAAATATACAGTAATCTCATGTTCACTTAACAGATTAATTGTCAAAGATCAAATCAGATTGACTAACTAGGCAAACCTTAGGCATCAACAATCACTAATACACGGAATTGGTTATTAAACAGTCCCTGTCAGCGTGACTCAACTAAGGGCAATTGTATACTTCATCATACTCAAACTAATTAAAACAACCCTATAAGCAATTATCATAGCAAATGGCAAACTAATCGTTCTGATCGAAATAAACCTAAACCGACTGGGTGCACAGCAATACCAAACATCAATACTCATAGATTAATAGAAAACAATTACAATTAGTTTGTTTTTTAACACATGAGAAAATACTGAAAAAGTTTCAATACTCTACATCCCGGGAATGACTCGAGACGAATCAGCCCCTCATGATCTTCGATTAGTCTTCGCCTATTGATTAAGGATGATGAACTATGAACTCCAAGGTGATTGGAGGTGATATGGGGCTCCTGGAATCGCCCCTTGTCGTCCCCCAGACGACTGGAAGTCGTGATAACTTATTAGGGTTCGTAAAATAGAATATATAGGTCAAACCTCGATTTTTCTCGTTTTTTATGTCCATCGCGATACGCGATGGTCATAACCTCATGAAGTCGCGTATCGCGACATAAGAAAACCTAATATTCAGATTCCTCTCGTCGATAAAATCAAAATCATATATTATGGGTCTCGTAACTCATTTTCTAGCCCAGGATATGCTCGTTTTACTTCATGGTCGCGTTTTTTTCAACCCATCTTGTTCAGTTTTAGCATCGCCTTATGATTTCTCATCCATACTCTTCCCGAATCCTTGTAACACTTCCCAAGGCATCAAATCATGCCCCGGTCTTCCCGAGGTATCATTCCATGCTCGTACAAGTCTCAAATTTAGCATCTTTAACGATTAATGACCTGAAATACACAAGCACGTATGAAGTACCAAAGTTCTAACAATATTCTCAACAAAAATACATAATTAATAAATTAATATATATGTATATAAAATATCCAACCATCAATACTCCGCTGGTATCAACTGCTCTTGAGTCGGCCTTCTTTTCTGCTTCATTTGTCTTGGTTATGATTTGGATCAAGATTTCTTCAATTTTTGAGTAACTCGGATTTTGATGGCTACTGGAACTTTGTTCTTGATATTGAGGTATAGGTTGGAAGGATTGATTCATCGGCCTCTTTTCGAATCTAGGTAGGGTTTGAGTGTTACCTCCGTCCTTCCAACTGAAATTCGGGTGGTTTCTCCAACCTGAATTGTAGTTGTTGCTGAAATTGTTGTTTTGACGGGCGATGAAGTCAACTTCTTCCATGGCCATAACAACTTGTTTGCAGTCATTTGTCTTATGATTTCCTCCATAGGTGTCACATGTGATCTTGGTTTTCGATAGTTCGGCTTAAAGTTGTTCGAATTTTTTAGAAAGGACTTCAAGTTGTGCAGTGACAAGAGTGTTGGAATCGACGTGGTGCATTACTTTATGTGTTGGTGTAGATCTTGGTGGGTGTGATTTGGATCCCTGGTCTCCATCGGCGACTTGGTCGATGGCCTGTTTGTTTTGACTGGATTGTGCGTCAGAGAAAGTTTGTCCTTGTAACCATAAGCTCAATCCATGGTGTGGGAATCTTCTTAGAATACTTTTGTATCTCTCCCATGCTGCGTGTAACGACTCATCATCATCGGTCTGGAATCCGGTAATGCTGGCTCGATATTTGGCAGTTTTATCCGGAGGATAGTATTTGAGGAGAAACTGTTCAACCATCTGGTCCCATTTGGTGATGGAACTAGAATGAAGAGATTCTATCCATTCTCAGACTTGACCCCTTAGAGAAAAAGGAAAGAGTTTGAGTTTGATCTGATCTTCTGAATAGTTTTGAATTTTAAAGGTTCCGCTGATTCGTAGGAATCGAGATATATGAGAAAGAAGGTCTTCGTCGACGGATACCATAAAATTGAACTGAATTTTCCACCATATGAATGGTGCTTGATTTGATTTCGAAATGTCCGGTGATATCGGGTGGAGTCAGTCCATTACCGTGGCCTTCGAGAGTTGGCTTGGCATATTGGCTCATGTTTGGTTCATTGTTTTGTGCTTCTATCATTTCTTCAGTTTGATTTTCTTCTTATGTGGTGGCGTCTACTGACTCGTCTTTGATTGTTTCGGCGGTTTCTGCAGTCCGTTTACGTGCTTGTTGACGAAAGAGTCGTCCCGATTCAGAAATTGGAAAAACAAGCTCAGGTCCGAATGTAGAGAACATACATGGGGTTAAATCAAATTTAAACTATTTAAAACTACGGGTTAGTTTAAGTTATGCTAAAAGTTAGGCTAAGCTATTTAAAATTAAACTAAAGTATAAGTTAATTAAGCTAAAGTAAATGTTAGGCTATCCTAAAAAAATTAATTCTAATATAATAATAAGTAAAAAAGAAAATAAAATAAAACTTAAAAATTTGCACAGTTATAAACAATGATTAAATTAAAACTTAGATCGTTCTTTGAAACGTATCGTGTCCCCGGCAACAGCGCCAAAAACTTGATGCTTGTAGTGCGTGTTGGTAAAATTTTATAATGGATGGGGTTTTAACTTTTTGCACGAGATCGTGTTTTAAATTTATAATAGTGATTTCTACTAAGACTAAACACACACAAAATAGGCAAGTGTACCTATCGTATATGTAGAATAGTATTGATAAGAACCAAGTATCATTCCGTGGACACAAATATTTATAATAGTGAATCTTTGTTTTAGTTCAATCGGAGAATTTTAATCATTTTGGGGTTGATTTTTAAATTTTTAATAAAATAGAAATACTTATATAATATATAGGTGACAATAAGAGAATTTCCAAATGAGTAGTTCAATTATATGAAGGTTATCATCTAAGATCAACAATTCACTCCATTCTTCCTTGATGATTATTAAGTAAGCATGTGATAAACTTGTCCTAATAATATATGATACAATAGCCCCTCATTAATAAGCGAACATATTCTATGACATAAAAGAAAGTAGCATGCGTATTTTCAAGTCTATCCTACGAATTTGTCCAAGATCATTCTCAAAGATCATTTTGGGTGAATAGCCCGATCGAAGATCATTCTTGAAAAACAAGTTGCGCCTTGGAGTTGATCAAAGAGGTCGTTGATTCGAGGCAAAGGGTAACGATCTTTTATGGCGGGTTTATTGAGTTCACGGTAATCGATACACATGCGAAACGAGCCATCTTTCTTTTTCACGAAGAGGACGGGAGCGCCCCAATGGGAAGAGCTTGGACGGATAAATCCCTTGTCGGAGAATTCTTGAAGTTGGTTCGATAACTCTTACTATTCCGAAGGAGCTAAATGATAGGGAGCCTTGGCTACGGGAGTTGCGCCGAGCACAAGGTCGATTCGAAATTCAACCCGACGAATGGGCGGGAGACCAGAGACGTCTTTAGGATAAACGTCGGGAAATTCACAAACAACGGGAATGCCTTGAATTTTATTTTCTTCGAGGTTTTTACCAGCGCTTGGGCTAGGAATGGAACGTACTTTTGGCGTAAGTACTATAGAGATTGAAAGCATGACAAGAGGTTGAGTTTCTTGGGAATTGTTTCGCCAAAGACTTTGAGGGTTTTGCTATTGACGAGCAGGATTCGAATAAACTTGTCATAACAAACGACTTCGGCACGATGCAAAGCTAACCAATCCATACCTACTATGATGTGGAAGCTTCCCATTTGCATCGGGATGAGGTCGATCGAGAACTCGTGCTTGCAAAGATTGAGGATACAATCACGAATAACCAAATCGATGGTTATGGAACTACCATTGGCGACGTCGACGGAAAAATGGCGAGAAAGTTTAGTGCGAGGCACGGCAAGGATATATTCAAATTTAAAAGAAACAAAACTCCTATGAGCTCCGGTATCAAATAAAATTGAAGCTAAATGCTCATTTATTAAAAACGTACCGTTCACCACGTCGTTGGCAACTTGAGCTTGGTTGGAGTTCATCATAAAAACACGCCATTGGTTGCCGTGGTTGACTTGTTGAGCTGGAGGAGGAGGAAGAGCTTGCATAGCTTGCGGAAGAGCTTGCATCGCTTGGAGCGGTTGAGCTGGAGGATCTAAGAGTTGCGGGACTTGAGGTTGATAGGTTTGAACTTGGTAGGCTTGGGTTTGGTAATACAGTGTAGGAATGATTTGAGCTTGGTTAACAAATGCAAGTCGAGGACAAGCATTGCGAAAATGATTTGGATCTCCACAATTGTAACAAGCTCTAGGTTGAGGAGGAGTTTAGGAAAAAGGCACAGGACGGTTTTGGTTGGATGGAGCAAATCTTGGTGGAGCAGGTTTGCCCACGGGAGGTTTACCGACACACGTTTCTAAGGTGACCATATCAGTTACACTTCATGCAATAGCGGCAAGTGGAGTAAGAAGGATGATGGCGTTGGAAAGTGTTACACAAGATATGCGAGCCGGAATATGGTTTATGGTTTTGGGGTGTTTGGGATTGAGATTAAGGTTGATATGGGTGAGTGACGGCATGGTTCGGTAGTTGGGTGGTTTGCTTTTCTTCTTGGAGTGGTGGGATGAGTTGGAGTAGTTTTTTGATTGGGGTTGAGGGTCAACTTTGGTGAGGGTTGATGGTTCGGGTGTACTCTTTTCATTGAGTTTCTTGGAGCTTTTGATAGTGAGGGTACCGGATTTGACATGGTTTTCGGAAATAGCACCGGCTAAGGTAATTGCATCATGGAGTGTTTGCGGTTTACTACTCATCACCGAGTCGCGGATTTGCATAGGCAAACCGCCGACATACTTGTCAATTGCCCGCTCGAGGGGAGTGACCAAGTGAGGAACCAAGAGACTAAGCTCATGAAAATGGTTGGAGTAGGCGGAGTTGTCACCACTCTGTTGCTTAAGTACCCAAAATTCGGATTCGAGTTTTTGAAGTTCATGTTTCGGGAAAAATTTATTCATCATGACTTCCTTGAGCTTGGTCCATGAGAAGGCCAAAGCTACCTCCGTCCCATTGGCGAACATTTTGCCATTCCACCAAATGCGAGCGGTTTCCTCGAACATGCTTGAGGCGTATGTGGTTTTCTTGGATTTGGGGCATTCACAAAGATAGAAAACACTTTCCATCATTTCGAACCATTGCAACAAGGTAGTGGCACAATTCTTGCCAAAAAACTGAGATAGGTTGGTACCGGTGAAATTTTTGCAGGCGAAAGGTGCGGGGTTAGACATGGCTTGGGTAACGATGGGTTGGGTGGCTTGAAATTGAGTTATCAATCCAGGAATCACAGCGACGATCTCTCTAGTAACAATAGCGGCCATCCGACGACCAGAGTTAGTCTTGCGAGTGTGGCGTCGAAGAGGAGGCATTCTAAAATAATAAAAGAGAAATGACAAAAGTTTGGGTTAATTGATATAAGTATGAGGAGGCTGATGCTTGTCGTGCGTGTTGGTAAAAATTTATAATGGATGGGGTTTTTGCTTTTTTGCACGAGATTGTGTTTTAAATTTATAAAAGTGATTTCTACTAAGACTAAACACACACAAAATAGGCAAGTGTACCTATCGTTTATGTAGAATAGTATTGGTAAGAACCAAGTATCGATCCGTGAGCACAAATGTTTCTGATATTGAATCTTCGTTTTAGTTCAATCGGAGAGTTTTAATCATTTTGGGGTTGATTTTTAAAATTTTTATAAAATAGAAATACTTATATAATATATAGGTGACAAGAAGAGAATTTTCAAATGAGTAGTTCAATTATATGAAGGTTACCATCTAAGATCAAGAATCCACTCCATTCTCCCTTGATGATTATTAAGTAAGCATGTGATAAACTTGTCCCAATAGGATATGATAGAATACTCCTTCATTTCTAAGCGAACATATTCTATGACATACAAGTAAGTAGCATGTGTATATTCAAGTCCATCTATGCTTAATATCATGCTACCACAAGAATGTCAATTTAAGTAGACAAGTAGTTTGGTAAAGTAGAACGATTAGGATTGACTTCAATTTCTCAAACACCAATCCTAACAACTTCGTGTGGTTGTAGTTAACTCACGCAACCTCCCCTTGGTTGATTTGATTAGGTTATAGTTACACATTCCATTAATATATGATTTCTTTAACTAGCATGATAATCTAAGCAATCGTGTTAACAATGTTATTTTAGAATTATCAAAACTAGAGAAATAGATCATAACTTATATCTCATCATTTCTAAGTACAACATAAGGATCTATGTCTTATCTTTAATAAGTTATCAAAGTATTCTTTTTACCATTTCTAGTCTCCAAGAACATGAGTGAACATGAATAATTTTTAGTCATCAACCTTGATGTATTGAGTTAAAGTGATAAAACATTTCTTCATCAAAGGATATTTGCAAAATAACCATGTACTTTACCAAACTAAATAACATGTTAAACATAATCATCAAGTAAAACAAAGCTTCTTCATAGATTTTAGATGGTAAATGGAGTTTAGCTCATAATGAGCATGGTTATGAACATTAAAAGAGATGGAGATAACAAACACATGATCAAACTAGAACAATCTAACCAAATATGGATTAATCTTCCTTCTTCAATGGTGATGGATGATGATGATGATGGATGATAATGGTGATAGCTTCCAAGCCTTCAAACTCTCCACAAGATCTTCAATATTAGTGTAATGCGAGTGTTTTTATAAGAGGAACCCGTATGGAACTTTTCTTCAAGCACACTTGATCAATGCAACATGTTCCTCTATTTATAGGCAGTCTGGAGAGGTAGGCACAACCTCGTGCTTCTTGAGGCACACACCCATGTCCAGGTCACCAGTTGCATTAAATGCTATGTCAGATTGTACATGATTACTCACCACGGGGGCGTGCTCTCTGAGGCACGGCCCCGTGCTTTTGGTGATATGTTATATTTCTTTTATCTTTTCTGAAAGGTGTCTACGGCCCCATTGTAAGGCCCCGTTACCGGTAACCCTACTTTCGTGTTGGATTTACTCATAAACACAGTTCTAAATATCAGAGTTAATTAAAAACTTTACGCGGAATATAAAACTTTCATAAAACATTACATATCAATTCATAATCATGTCTTTAAACATTCCTCTTGTCTTTCAAAATCAAAACGTAACTTATAAAACATATCGGATCTTCAGATGCCAGGCTTTAGTCTTCTGCCATGTGTCCTCCACTCAAGCCAGCTGTCTCATCCTACTCACCTGCGTGCATACTAAAAGTCAGCTACGCTGAGTGAGTTCTAGTTAATCATACACTACCATACAATACCTTGTTACATACATACGTACTTAACCTCATAACTTTCTTTCATACACACATAAGTACTCATACCTTCATTCTTACTTACATACTTTCTTTCTTACTTACATACTTTCTTTCTTACTTACATACTTTCTTTACATTCATAATCATACGTTTTAAAGAGCCTTTCGCCCTATAACCTCACAGATATTATAAGGGTCTGGTCCCTAACATCACAGATATTATAAGGGTCTGGTCCCTAACATCACAGATATTATAAGGGTCTGGTCCCTATCATCACAGATATTATGAGGGTCTGGTCCCTAACATCACAGATATTATTAGGGTCTGGTCCCTAACATCACAGATATTATTAGGGTCTGGTCCCATGTTTTCGAATATTAGTAGGGTTCGATTCCCTCTTCGTTACCATACAACCATACATCATACCTCGAGTATTATTAGGGCTCGGTACCCCTTTCGTAACCATACAACCATACAACCGTCATTTCCTTCTTTTATTAACTTTCTTACGTTCATACACATAAACATACATATCATACTTGCCATATTTATAACGTTACAACCTGACAGTACGTGCAATATCCGAAGATCGTTCACGAACCATCAAGCAATCATTCATACATATCACATATATCACCTATGGCATACACTTATCACTTTGGATAAATGTATTAACAACACATCAAGTATGCACACAGCCCCGAAAACATAACAAGGAATGGGGCTAGAAACTCACCTGGATCATGTTACGCTCGCCGTTGATCGTAATTCCTTTCTTTAACTGGGCTCGGCTAACTGTATAATATTTACACATATCAATTAACTACTGCTACTCGTTTGTATTTCTATCTATATATGACCCACAACGAACGGGGGTCCGGGGGCAGCGCCCCTGGCAGCGGGGTTCTAGGGGCGGCAGCCCCTAGCGGGGTCCAAGGGGCAGAGCCCCTGGCTGGGGTTAAGCTGCCAGGTCAGCTTGGAAAAATTTTATTTTCGATAACTGCCTTAACACATTTTCCATTAGGTTTTTAATTTATTTTATAGACGAACTTCGCTTCAGGCGAAGTTAAACCTTAGGCGAACTTGGAAACAGCTTGGTTCTGGCTTGATTCGATCGAATAGGAACACGTTCGATCGAATAGGAACACGTTCGATCGAATACAACACGTTCGATCGAATAGGAACACGTTCGATCAAACAGGAACACGTTCGATCGAATAGGAACACGTTCGATCGAATACAACACTCATTCGATCGAATACAAAACTCATTCGATCGAATGAGTTGGAGACCATTCGGTTGCTTCCCTATTCGGTCGACTGGACTTGTTCGATCTACGCATTCGATCGAATGGACTGATTCGATCGACTGGTTCGATCGAATGAGTCTGATTCGACTCCTTCAAGCTGGGCGACGGAGAAACCCACGGGTTTTCCAGATTTTCCAGATTTTTGACCCAAAATCGAAGTTTTTGACATGGAAATGCTCGGGATTGAAAGGGCTATCGATTCCTAGTACTTTTAAACACAAAAGCTTGCATTTTGACACCAAAACAAGGCGGTTTTTGACCCGAAAACTCAAGTTACGAAAATGGGAGTTTTTGCTCGATTTGAGGTCGAAAATGGTTATGAAAACGGATGATTTTCGAGAGGGACTTACCAAAAACGATTAGGAACAAGATTGTGGACTCGGATTTGTGATTTGAGAACTTTCTCTCTCTAGCTTCTCTCTCTAGAAATGAGAGTGTTTGGGTGGGTGTAAGTGAAGGAAGATGGTGAAAAATGGTGGAAGTGTCAAGAACTTTCGTTTATATACTACGGGTTTGGTTAGGCTCGGGTTGGCTTCCTACGGGTCGAGACAGGCCGAGTTCATAAAATAACTAAGCCCAAGACCCGTTCCTTACTCGACATTAAATAACTAAAACGTGAAATTACTAAACATAACTTTCTTTTATTTATCAATATAAAAATTTTAGGATGTTACACCCATGCTTACTGAGGCACGGTCCCGTGCTTCTGTGTCCAGTGTTTTGTCTTTTCTTACAGATTTTTGTCTTTTCTTGCATTTAGAGGCATGGGGGCGTGTCTAGGGGTTTTCTTGGGTTTTCTGTCGTTTTTCTTCTTATTTTCGCTTGTTTCTTCGTTTAAGGCTTGGGTTTACCTGAAATTACATTTTAATGTGATAAGTAACCTTTTGAGCTATATTATTCGATAGAAGTTGCAGTTTTTAGAGATTATTTGATGCTAAAAAGATGTATAATTTTATGTACATCAGAGGCATTCTAAATTAATAAAACGGAAATGTAAGTTCAACGAGCAAGACCTAAATTAAAAAGGGTCTTGAGTTAGTAGATGGTCTTGAAAGCTTTAAAGTAAAATAACATGACAAGTAAGATAAATAATTAAAGTTTGAGAGTTAAAGTGTAAATACATAAGGATTAAAGTAATGGTTTTAGAAAAATAAGTTTACTCGAAATCAGGTCTCGGTATTCTATTCATTAGTTTTACTCAACCTTTTTTAATTAAATATTTGGGTATAATATATGCTATTGCAAGACGTTTTGTTAAATAGATACTAAGCGAGATTTAACGAGTGTTCGGATTTGTCGGTTCGAGTCTTGATAATTGGTCAAGCCCAAAGTCGAGATTCCAAAGTGATAAATGTTATGAGATAACTCAATGAAATCAAAAGACACTTAACCAAGTGTATAGTTCTATTAGGAAGAACGTTAACGTCCTTTAAGCAAGTATTTGGCTTTGTCGGTCCAAAGTTGTTATAAGATCAAGTTGGATCCGACATATCAAGTATTTTGAGAAAACAATTTAAAAGTAGTTTATAATATAGTTTTAAGTAAAATATGAGATTCGGTGGCCCAAAACACACTAGTGTGTCTTAAGCGAGTGAACTCGGTTTAGTTCGGTCCTTGACTCGGAATAAGACCGAGGATGGTTACCACATACCCAATACCATTAAATAACTTAGAAATGATAATACTCAAGTCTTACATACAACATGTTAAAAATAAAGTATTTAAACAAGAGTTCGGTTTTGGTTCGGTCCTTGACTCGGAATGAAACCGAAGATGGTTGTCACATACCCAATACTATAGAACTCACTAAAATGACTTGAAAACTAAAGTAATTAGAAACTAAACAACATTAGTAAGCTTGAATAAATTAGGGCATAAATTAAAGTGTTTAATCGAGGACTATAATAGTCCTCCATGAAGCCTTGCCTAGCAATACACCTAAACCGACATGGCTAGAGAAGGGAAAGCCAAGGAAACAAGGTGAGTATGTTTTAAACAAGCTATAATAACAACCTTTAATTAACAAGAATTAGTTACAAACAAAGATTATAAGTAGTTTGACCTTGAGAAGTCAAACTATCAAGAGTTTGAAGAAAGAATACTTAGATCTAGATTGGGGAGAGTTTGAGGTGAATGAGCAAACCAAAATAGGATGCATTGGTCTTGTTTATATATGGAAAGAGTGAAGGTTTAGCCATGATGTTGCTTATAAGAAGTTTCATGCATTTGGATTGGTTAAAATGGTCAAACAAGGTGGATGATGGTGGAAAAAGTAAGGGTTATCCATTAGTTTAAAACACCCCTTTAGCTTTGGTTGTTTGGCGATTTGGGTACCTGAAGTTCGTTTTAAGTCATTTTAATAATAAAAGGGTGTTATAAGGCACCGTAAATGGTGTGTTTTTTATCCGACAATTATGAAACATAAAACCCAATATTTTATTATTAACGAAGGATCCGAAATACAAAATAGACCGGGTTTTCGATACAAATACAAGTTAAACCAAAAATGACGAATGTCACATGAGAGGCTTGAGAGCCACCCCAACATTCATAGTAAGCCTAAGTGAAGTATAGTAAGTCTTAAGTTAAAGTTAGTTGAAACTCAAGTTAACCCACTGAAACCCAAAATCTTATCAAGGGTCATCAATTCTCATTTGTTTTTCAATAGCATAAGACTTGATACAACCTACGAACATAGTATAACTTTTTAAATTCAATAGTCTATGTATCAATAAGCCATAAATACTGTAGTTTTTTATCCAATGTAATTTTTTGTGTAATTATTTAATGCCTCGGACTTTATAATTTTTTATTTTAATAAAAATAACTTCTTGTTGTTTATATGTAACTATTCTAGAAAATTTTTGAAAAGATATGATACAGTAGAAACTAAGGGTCAATGGGTTTTCATTAAAACTTTATTTGGGTAAAATGATAAACTTATTGGTAAACTATCTGTAGAACTCAAATGTTAAATATGCAATGTATGTTAACTAACCCACTCTACGTTATCTCTATAGTTCTCCAATCATGAGTTGCTTCACTAAGGTTTATGTTGACATACACCAAGCATTTCACTGATATACATGTAGTGATCGCCTTGATTTTTGTGTTTTGAACGTTATGCGACGTCTTTTCTACTTTCTACTTTTGTAAACTTATATCTCAATGTTTAACCATGTTAAAAAGTTATATCCAAGCATGTTAGACCCTCACACGACTTGAGTTTTCAGGAAAATGGAAAATTTACCTTTTGTTTTCTCAAAAGTTTGGATGATGCATACCTTTTGGTTTTGACTTAAAACTCTTTTAAGAAATGTGATTTCTTCATTAGAAAAATATTTGGAAAACATTCTTCAAATGGTAAGATTCACATATATTTTTCTTTTTACAATCAATTTAACTCTGCCACCTCCTCCTTTGAAGGCTCGAACACTCGCCATTTTGGCTGGGGATACACCCAAAGTCCCACAAACCGTGGGGGCAAAGCCCATTGATATGATTCAACTATTTTTAATTTGAATTTCAAAAACCATCTCAAAACGTTTGTCATATAATTTTGAAAACTTGATTTTGATTAAAAACGTAGGAAGCATCACGAGTTTATAAATACCCTTTTGTTTATAAAAATCATCTACTTATTAATCTTGTTATCTCGTTATCTTGTTTACAAATTATTTTAAATTTCTCTTGATTAACAACATATGTACAATATATATTTGTTGCGGTCTTCAATATTGATCATGGAATATTTCTTGAAGCTTGTATCCTTGAATGTGATATTTGAGTTTTGTTTGTATGAATAATACCAATGGGACTTAAGATAATTCTTCAAGTGCATAGGGAAATGTATGTGGTACATAATCAAATTTAATAAACAATTAACATTATAAGTTACGTAATCTTGATCATTATCAAACACGTGATTAATCAAACTATCCCAACAAATACTACTTTTATAAAAACATGTTATTAGCATATTTGAGTGGAATAAGTAAGTTAGGATAAATTTGACGTTGAATCAAAAAGTGTAAGGCCTTATTGTCATGTTTGTAAATAATTTGGCTAGTCAACGTATACATGGCATGAGGAAGAGAAACGCTCATATTTGTAATGCGTGTTTGGATATGAAAGTGTATTTGTGACGAGGGGTGAGGAGAAGAGATTGACTTTGTTTTTGTAAAGAAAAAAAACATTCAGACGATTACAATAAAGTGGTAAGTAAACGGACAATAAATTTTCTACAATTACTACAACAAATTTTCTGTATTTGGTAAGTATCATATTCTCCATAGACAAATCCATTGTTGAACCCTCAACCACTTTAATGAGTTTTTATTGTTGCCCGAAATTGAACAAACTGTGATGCTATGTGTTTGTGACTTTGTGTTAGTAATTTTGTAGAATTAGATTGTTCAGAAAACTACAAACATTAGTGGCTTATCAATGCATGAATTGATGAGTTTAGAAGTAATATTATATGTTCGTAAGTTGTATAAATTCACTATTTTATGTTACTTAGTAAAATACAAGCAAAATTGATGATTTATGATAATATTTTGGATTTTATTGGGTCAACTCGAGTTTCAACTAAATTTTGGTTAATGACAAATTATGGATCTCTTATATAGTTATATCTTATAAATGCCCGTATCATTTCTTATCATAAAAAATGAATTTTATCCACGTAACCGTCTCCCGTCTCCGTCTTGCATTGGTTATAGTGATCGTATCGTATATTTTCCAACGAAATTTCTAAACGTTTTAAAAAAAATTAATGGTTTTCAAACATTAATCTTCTTTGTTTTAAATGCATGATAAATACCTAAAGATAATATATCCAACGACACCAAGTAAGAGGATAACAACCTTGCATCGACCATTTAAGTGAGCTCCCATTAGCTATATTTTTGCATATTGTCATCTATTTTGAACCATACAGTATAAATTACGCCATATTTTTACATTTTTAATTTTTTATTACACAGTTTGGAAATGATCTTTTGTTTACATATGTACCACTAATTGGTATTTCGAATGCACATAAGTAAATATGTTAACATTATCATAATTTATAAAAAAGAAAAACAATAACTGAGTGGCACAATAAGAGGGTAATCATCCGGTCTGTTTAAACTTCTTTTTGGTAGAAACCGAAAACTAAAACATACCGAATTCAGGTAGCTTAAAACCAATCCAAATATCAAATTTGAATTCGGTTTGGTCATCACTGTATAAAGCTTTTATTTTCTTAATGTTTACTCCTTTTAGTAGTATTTGTTATTGTACATGGCTAGGCTAAAAAAGACCGAGCAAAAACTGTAAACTGAAATGAACTAAATGACAAAACTTAAATAACAATTATTTGTTATTTGTTCGAAATCGAATTTAAAATCTGTGAAACCGAAAACCAAATTTGCAATTCGTTCGATTTCAATTGGTTATGCTCAATTTCAAACAAAATAATGAACTTGCTTTTTTTAAGACAAACAAAGAAGTTTTATTAACAACACACATAACCACTAAGCGTAGCAAGAAGTTAGTCTCAAGCTCTAAACCCACCCACAAAACAGTCAGACATTCAATTACATTTATTTTAGCCTAACCCGATAATACTTTAAATCTACATTATATCAATTTTCCATGTCACACCCCCATCTAAGGCCTAGGAGTGTTACCATCAGTTGGTACCACATTTGTAAATAAATCAGAGTTACGAATTATTAGCGGAAGTCTTATAAAGCATGTGGATTTAAGTTGTAAATATTTACATTACAAAAGATGAGACAAAAGTCTCATTTAAGTTTACTTGTTTATAAGTTTACAAAACCACCATTCATTTTATAATAATATTTAATAAAAAAGATCCGAGCCATCGGATTCTTGAGCACTTCGTTCTTCAAGCCCTAATCTTGGTTACCTGCAAATGTTAGAAAATACGTAAGCAACGTATGCTGGTGAATATGCTGACGCTAAAAATATTTTCTTTTACTTGATTACCCCTCGAGACATAACTTAGGTCCGACCCATCATGGCTTAGGAATAATCAAGCTATAAAACAATACAATTTATAAACTCAAGTCTCTACTCATAGCACCTCAGCAAACACCGCAACGTTCGACATTACTTAGGTACCATAGTCATACACATGGTCAGTCTCACTCGAACGTACTTAGGTCCGGCCCATCGTGGCGGGAGGTCGTGACCAAGCGTGGTGCGATGTGCCCACTGCATTTTATCACATATGTAAGGATCCAGACAAACGTATACTATAGCCTGAAGGCTTGGTTTTTACTCTTGTTTATAAACGTTTTAGAGACACGTAGTCTCATGTAATTATTTTCACATAACACATTTGAATCGTTTGAAAACAAGTTTGTAGCAGTTGGGGCGTATTCACCTTTTGATTGGAATCGGCTTCCAACACTGTCTGTGGGTCTTTACCTTGCTTTCTCGCACATATAGTACGAGTATAACTTTTTATTAGTCGGATATACAATCCGGCTTAAGACCTTTAGTCTTAGTTTTATAATCGCCACCTCGATTTACTTTAAAAACCTTTAGTTTATAAAGTAATCTCTTTTCTTTTCTTTTTAAACCTTTAGTTTAAAATATCTTTCTTTATAAGATAACCTATAGATATCTTATTCATAAAACCCAACGTTTCTTTTTCTTTAAGAGACGTATATCTTTATTTATTTATTTATTTATTTAAGAATACTCATTATACTTAAATAATATTTATAACAAATATTCATATATATATATATCCACACATGTATTTGAATATACATTTATATTTCTTTCTATTCTTTTCTTTGTTATTTATTTTTTTATTTATCGAGGTATCGAGTACTTACTCGACCTTAGGTTTTCAGCCTTTTTAATATTTTATTAGTATTTTATTCAGGCATTATGCCAACCTTTTCTTGGCTAAATAAACCCTATATATTTGAGCAGCACTTCGTCGCCGCTTGATTTCCTTATCTTTTGATTAACACCTTTTTCCTTGCACACGAAACACCAACGCTTCTCTTTATCTTGACACGTACTTCGAGGCACCAATACTTCACGGCACACACTTCGAGATGATCGTCGGAACGTCGGGATAGTATCACCTTCTTGATATGAACGTCGTCGGGTGGTGGCACGAATATCGTGGTTATGACACGCAAAACAAGGTAACGATAGAGAACTTGGCACGAACTTTGAGGTAGAGAGAGAGTGGTTTTTAGAGAGAGAGTTGATTTTGGGATGGTGGAAATGAGAGGCCGATGGCCTCTATTTATAGGCAAAATCTTGGGGCCCATCAAGGTACGCGATGGTCCTCTAACTGAGCCCGTCGCGTATCGCGACGTAGGCTCACCGAGTTACCAAGTAGACCTGCCACGTGGCGACATGTGGCAGGCATTGTGCCGCGTGGCGACACGTGGCAGCTCGACTGCCACGTGGTGGCACGTGGCAACACATAGTGCCACCGGCTGACACGTGGCACACGTGTCACAACTTGTCGGGCCATGTCATCGCGATACGCAATGACGTTGGTTCAACAGCGATCGCGTATCGCTATTGACCATTCCAGAAGCTTTTGACCAAGCCCTTCGCGATACGCGATGGGCTTGTCTTTTGTCTCGTCGCGTATCGCGATAGGACAAGAAAACAATATTTTCATTTTTAAACCTTAGAGTTTGTAATTTGGCAAGATTAGTCCCTTGACTTTGGAGACTTGACATTTTTAACTTGAATTTATGTGATGTTACACTCCCACAATAATATTGTTAAACCTGACCTATATTCCACTCAAAGATAAATAACGTTTTAATTTCACCCCAATGTTTTCCAATATTAACCCATGTTGTAACTGACAAAGATTAAAAACACATTTTGATCAACACCTTGGAAGGAGAGATTAAAAGATTTTTGTGGGGAGGGTCGAAAGAGGTTAGGAAAATTCATTGGGTCGCGTTAGAAAGAGTAGCTTCTCCGATTAATAAGGTAGGCCTGGTTGTCTCAATGTTGAAAGACGTAAATCAAGCTCTGCTGTCCAAATTGTTCTTGAGACTAAAAATCGAACAAGGAAATATTTGGAGGAAAGTTATTGAGTCAATTCACTGCTCCTCTAGAAGCTGGGAATTTGTTCCAGTCAATAAAAAAAACCACGAGAGTTTGGAAAAATATCAGAGCTGTTGTAAAGAACATAAGGGTTAGTGTGACATTCGTCATTTTCCAATTCGATTCGTATTCGCCCTTGTGTTTGTTTTAATTATGAAAACCGACCCGTTTTTAATCCCGAACCTTTCAATAATATAAAAATGATGAATTTTATGTTACATATTTGTTTTATTGTTGTTGGATCTCAAAAACATCTTTTACAACCCTTAAAATGCCCCTAAAACGCTCAAAACGAACTTTAGGGACTAAAACTGCCAAAGTTAAAAATCAGATTTTCCCTCCGCGAACTTAGCGCCGCGCTAAATGGCAAGGGCAGAGCCCTTAGCGCCGCGCTAAGGAGCTCTGCAGCAGCTAGTTCATTTTTGGCTTTTTATAACACATGTTTGACCCTTTTAAACCAATGAGAAAGCTTAGAAATTTCTAAAGCAATCTTATGGATAACCCTAACACATTATCCTTCATATAAGCCACACCACTCATTTGAACCTACTCATACTCACCAAACATTATCAATCTAAGCTCCAAGCTCCATCTTTGAAGTTCTTTCTTGTTTGACTTCTAAGAGTCAAACAATAACATTTCTTTGATTCTAACTAACTCCATATAATTAAAGCTTGTTGTTGCAACATATATATAATATATACCCCTTGTTTCCCTTCGGATTTCGCTTCTCCAGTCTCGGTAAGTGAAGTGTCGGGCTTATAAGGCAAGGCTACATGAAGGATTATTTGCAATCCTTGATTATACTATATTCCATCTTAATGCTTTTTAAACTTGTAGTTACTATTTTTTTCAGTTTCTAATTCATATTTATTGAGTTCCATGGTATTGGGTATGTGGTGACTAGCCTCTGTTTTATCACGAGTTGAGAACCGAACCGAAACCGAACTTTCGTTTAAAAGCTTTATTATTAACATTTTGAATGTAAAACTCAAGTATTATTATTTATAAGTTATTTTACAAGTTCCATGGTATTTGGGCATGTGGTAACCATCCTCGGTCTTATTCCGAGTCAAGGACCGAACTAAACCGAGGTCACTCGCTAAAGACACACAAGTGTGTTTTTAGCCACCAAAACACATCTTTTCTTCAAGATTATATTTTAAACTAAGTTTAATTATTTTCTCGTACTTGGCATGTCGGAATTCAACTTGATCTTATAACAAGTTGGGACCAATAAAACCGAATACTCGCTTAACAGACATTAAGGCTCTTCACAGTAGAACTATATACTTGGTTAAGTCTTTTTGGATTTTATTGAGCTATCTCATAACATTTATCACTTTAGAAAGTTGACTTTGAGTTTGGTTAATTATCAAGTCTCGAACCGACTAATCCAAACACTCGTTTAAAACCTCGTTTTGGTATTTATATAACAAAGGGTCTTGCAATAGTGCATTATAACCCACATAATTTGTCACACCCTCAAATTCCACTAACGGAGTTTTACCGTCATAGGGTGTGAACTAACATGATCAGAATCATTAGTTATATTAAACACCATAATTAAAGTTTTAAAAACAACCAAGACATCAAGTTTTAAGTAAAGGTGCGGAAGCGTAAACTATAAAGTAAATAGTTGCGTCACACGGGACGATTTAAAGCAACAGTTATCATGACAAAATTTAAAAGAAGTTTAAAGCATAAGAGTTCAGTGGATGCATGTACTATACCGCTCGCCCGTCTCGGCTACCAGAGATAAACATACTAAAAGTGTCAACACATGGTTGGTGAGTTCACAGGTTTAAGTAAATTAAACGTTGTGTTTTAACGTTACCAGATAGTGTTATATCAATATATATCAATAGGTAGCTAACCTATCAAGCATATATTACTAAGTGTTCAACACCGAAGCTGACTGTTTATACAATTGCCTTGCCACCATGTTAACCACGACCATGGTAACGTGTTAGCCAAAATTACACCCACTCGACCTACAGTCGAGTTTAGAGTTGGGTGGGGTTTGTCAAACCCAGTAGTACTACTCAACACTGACTCGCTATTATCCAATATCTCATAACATTTATCACTTTGGAAAGTTGACTTTGAGTTTGGTTAATTATCAAGTCTCGAACCGACAAATCCAAACACTCGTTTAAAACCTCGTTTTGGTATTTATATAACAAAGGGTCTTGCAATAGTGCATTATAACCCACATAATTTGTCACACCCTCAAATTCCACTAACGGAGTTTTACCATCAGAGGGTATGAACTAACATGATCGGAATCATTAGTTATATTAAACACCATAATTAAAGTTTTAAAAACAACCAAGACATCAAGTTTTAAGTAAGGATGCGAAAGCGTAAACTATAAAGTATTGCGTTACACAGGACGATTTAAAGCAACAGTTATCATGACAAAATTTAAAAGAAGTTTAAAGCATAAGAGTTCAGTGAATGCATATCCTATGCCGCTCGCCCGCCTCGGCTACCTAAGATAAACATACTAAAAGTGTCAACACAGGGTTGGTGAGTTCACATGTTTAAGTGAATTAAGCGTTGTGTTTTAACGTTACCAGATAGTGTTATATCAATATATATCAATAGGTAGCTAACCAATCAAGCATGTATTACTAAGTGTTCGACACCGAAGCTGACTGTTTATACAATTGCCTTGCCACCATGTCAACCACGACCATGGTAACGTGTTAGCCAAAATTACACCCACTCGACTTACAGTCGAGTTTAGAGTTGGGTTGGGTTTGTCAAACCCAGTAGTACTACTCAACACTGACTCGCTATTATCCAATATCTCATAATATTTATCACTTTGGAAAGTTGACTTTGAGTTTGGTTAATTATCAAGTCTCGAACCGACAAATCCAAACACTCATTTAAAACCTCGTTTTGGTATTTATATAACAAAGGGTCTTGCAATAGTGCATTAGAACCCACATAATTTGTCACACCCTCAAATTCAACTAACGGAGTTTTACCGTCAGAGGGTGTGAACTAACAGGATCGGAATCATTAGTTATATTTAACACCATAATTAAAGTTTTAAACAACCAAGACATCAAGTTTTAAGTAAAGATGCGGAAGCGTAAACTATAAAGTAAATAGTTTCGTCACACAGGACGATTTAAAGCAACAGTTATCATGACAAAATTTAAAGAAGTTTAAAGCATAAGAGTTCAGTGAATGCATGTCCTATGCCGCTCGCCCGTCTCGGCTACCAGAGATAAACATACTAAAAGTGTCAACACAGGGTTGGTGAGTTCACAGGTTTAAGTAAATTAAGTGTTGTGTTTTAACGTTACCAGATAGTGTTATATCAATATATATCAATAGGTAGCTAACCTATCAAGCATGTATTACTAAGTGTTCGACACCAAAGCTGACTGTTTATACAATTACCTTGCCACCATGTCAACCACGACCATGGTAACGTGTTAGCCAAAATTACACTCACTCGACCTACAGTCGAGTTTAGAGTTGGGTGGGGTTTGTCAAACCCAGTAGTACTACTCAACACTTACTCGCTATTATCCAATATTAACCGGTTCGATTGTTTCACTACGTGAGTATTGACCTTCAGCCACATGAAAAAGTGTGGCCGTAGGCCTTTAGCCACACACATTTGGTTCAGGTCATATGTGGCCAAAGGTCGCGACACCGTGGGTATGATATGGCCACACACAGTTTTTAGTGGCCTTATGTTGTAATAAGTGTGGCTAAAGGGTACAGGCATTAGTTGCTGGCCATCAAGAAGCCTCTCCAATAAGTGTGGCTAAACGGTAGAAAATGGCCACATGACTATTTACTATGAGTGACCATTACACGTATAGAGCCACATGAATTAATGTTTCAGCCACGTGAATTTAATAATAACGTGGCCAATAGGGCTGTGTTAAGCGTGCATTGTGACCTATACCGTGTGGATATAGCAAAGCAATGGCCACTTAAATTTAATAATAGTGTGGCTAATTATATTATATAGACACTGGATATTACATTAAAAGTGGCTAAATATGTTTACTTGCCACTCAAACACTCCTTTGTAGATTATAGTGTGGCTATTGTTTTACCGTTTGTCACACGTAATGTTTTCTTAATATAAAGTGTGGCTATTGTCAATTTTTTCGTCACACATAGTGAGGTACTGTGTGGTTAATCATAACTTTTAGACACTGGAGGTTATTGTAAATGTGGCTAAAAATGTGAACTTGTTAGTCAAAAACTCTTTTGTAGTTTGTGGTGTGGCCATTGTCTTACCGTTTGTCACACATAATGATTTTCCTAATTTAAAGTGTGGCTATTGTCAAACTTTTCGTCACACATAGTGAGGTACTGTGTGGCTAATAATATCATATAGACACTGAGGGTTGTTCTCAATGTGGCTAAAAATGTGAATTTGCCACTCAAACACTCTTTTGTGGTGTGGCCATTGTCTTACCGTTTGTCACACATAATGCTTTTCCTAATTTAAAGTATGGATATTATCAAACATTTCGTCACACATAGTGAGGTACTGTGTGGCTAATAATATCATATAGACACTGGAGTTGTTGTCAATGTGGCTAAAAATGTGAAGTTGCCACTCAAACACTCTTTTGTGGTGTGGCCATTGTCTTTACTGTTTGTCACACATAATGATTTTCCTAATTTAAAGTGTGGCTATTGTCAAACTTTTCGTCACACATAGTGAGGTACTGTGTGGCTAATAATATCATATAGACACTGAGGGTTGTTCTCAATGTGGCTAAAAATGTGAAGTTGCCACTCAAACACTCTTTTGTTGTTTGTGGTGTGGCCATTGTCTTTACCGTTTGTCACACATAATGCTTTTGTAATATAAAGTGTGGCTATTATCATACTTTTCGTCACACAAAAATGTTTATGTTGTGGCTAATGGTCATTTATAGACTCTAATTTTTGTAATTTCAGGTGTGGCTATTGTCTTACTTTTGGCCACACCTATTTAATGTGTTCTATGTGGCCAAATTGTGTGTAATTAGGCAATATATAATTATTTTTATTTTTTGTGCAGTAATATAAAACAGCTATAAAGCAAGCATGACAAAACAAAATTAGAAACAAATTATAATAACAATAATATTCAGTTAAGCAAATGTATATGCAAAATATCTTACAAAAAAACAAAAATAACGACTACCTATATACTAGCTAAGGCGTCGGTTTTCTTGGCACTGCTCCTTGTCTTCTGTTTGGTCACCCGGTCTATCGTTGTGTACTTTGCCTTTGCCTTCTTGCCAGCTCTGTCTGGTTTTGAGGAGGGGAGTGGTGGTAGCTGGAACAACAGAATATGAAAAACAAATATGTATAATTAATGTCGTATTTTGTAATTGAATAGAACAAAATAGTATGCATACATACATACCGAACGTTCGTTTAACTGTTCGTGAACCTTTCGCGGGAAGTTCGTTTATGTTCGTTTATCTTTGTTCAATTACGTTAGTTTAGATTTTAAACAAACGAATATAAACGAACACAAGTGTTCATTTTTTAAACTAAATGAAAAAGAACATAGATATTTGTTCGGTTAAGTTAAAAGGGAACAAACCTCCTGGTCACATAAGATTAGGTATTCTGGCCAAGAAACAAAAGTACCAATTGCGTTGCCAACAGTCGTAATTTCACCTGCCTCACATGGAATAATTGCTTGTTCCTTTATGGCTCCATCAATACTAATTTATAGCAACCCTCCGGGATTGCTTTTCCATGCAACTGTTGTGGAAGCGGTGACCAATAAACTTTACCATTTGCCACCTTGTTACGCTTGTCATGCACACACAAACAACACTCATACACCTATAAACCAGCATGTGAAATTAAGATGGCTTAGTTGAAGTCAATATATAAGTACATACCCATGTTGGTGGGAAATTAACAATGTTTCGTGCAGTACATACCTTTTCAGCAGGTGGGGAAGCTTCATCCGTAGATACATTAACTTTTCTTTTACGGCTTCTCCGTTTTACCTAAAAACCATTCAATGAATCAATCAACAATTAAAGGAAAAACTGAAATTGCCAAATACTTACTGATGGTTTTTTCGAGCCGTTACTATCCGGAGTGTGGTGTAGTTGTGTTGATGCTTGGTCAACATTGTTCTCTACAGGCTTCATTGGTAATATAACAAAAATTGGAATTGTTAGGAGTTATTAGGTTATAAAATATAAAAACTCAAACTGCCAAATACTTACTGATGTCGCGCTATGGGGATAGACTACCGTTTGGTCAACACTTTTTTCCACAGACTTGGCCTACAATTCGGTAAATAGAAAATGAGCACACTCACATTGGAAACGAATTATAAAAAGTACTGAAATTGTCAAATACTTACTGATGTCGTGATATGGGGAGCGGCTACCGTTTGGTCAACACTTTTTTCCACATACTTGGCCTGCTATTCGGTAATAGAAAATGAGCACACTTACATTGGAAACGAATTATAAAAAGTACTGAAATTGTCAAATACTTACTGATGTCGCGATATGGGGAGCGGCTACCGTTTCGACAACTATTTTATCCACAGACTTGGGTTACAATTAACTTATGCAAAATCAGCACACTCTCATGGAAAGTTAATTATTAAAACAAATTAATCAAACTGTCAAATGGTTACCTGAGAAGCGGACTCTTGTTGCACAGCCTCACCTGAGGTTAAGATGTTTCCCACAAAACTGGCCTACAAATCAATTTATTAGGTTATGGAAAATGAAAAGTCAAATGGAAAGTTGTAAAAAACAAAGAAACTGTCAGATACTTACTGGTCCTGGCATTTTATTTTGCGCCACAGCACTAGTACTTTGGTTAGAACCAACCTGGTTGGGAACAGGATTTACCTACGAATTGTGACAAAAACAGTGCCATTATGTATGTCGAATGCATTAATAATATGTAGCATACGTCACTTACTTGACTTGCCGACATTTGCGGCAACAATCCTTCGAGATGTCTGAACCTGGCCTCAAATGCTAATCGTTCCTTCTCACGGCTTGCTAGCATTGCACTCGTGGATTCAAGTAGAGTTGTCAACCTGTTCACCACTTCATCTCTCTTCACCGCCTCATACTCAAGTTGGGCAATCCGTTGCTTAAACGAGCCTTTTACCCGACTCACACCCCAGTATTTACCTGTTGTCAATCAGTACCCAATCCCTTTTAAAAACCCACCTTTCTCTTTGCCAAGCACTAAGGTGACGGCATCTGTGCACGGTTCAAGTGCCAGGGATCCAGAGGCGATCTGCTCCTCATGCTGAGCCTGCAAGAAAACAAATATTATAATACACTTGTAACACGCTTATGTATCCACATAAAGTTTTAATACATAATCACTTATATTATGTGAATTTTATTATTGTAAATGTTATTATTAACTGTAAAGCGTGGAGCGTTTCCAAAGCGTGATATATATAACTTGTGGCTGAAATTTAATGACTGTTTTTTTTAATACCTAATCACTTATATTATGTGAATGTTATTATTGTAAATGTTATTATTAACTGTAGAGCGTTGAGCGTTTCCAAAGCTTGATATTATTGACTAGGAGTTATTATTGTAAATGTTATTAGTTATTAACTGTAAATGTAGAAACAAGTTATACAGACTCAAGTTTTTTTGACACCAATATAAGGCAATGAATTGACTTTAACATTATTTAAAAAGTTTAATACTAAAACATACTAATTTGGTTGCCACGTCTTCGACAACAACATTCTTGTATGCACCATCTTTGTCCTCCCTTCCTTTCATCCACATTAATGCACGGCCGGGGATCTCATCCGGTCCAATTTCCTTCTTTTTGACCTTGTAAAATATTCAAGAGAAAGCAGCTGACGGTCATGCGTTAGACACATAACCAACAAATCATTGAACTAGAGATAAAGCAGCTGACGGTGATTACCAGTTTCTCTCGAAGGTAGGTATAACCCCCTCGTCCCATGTGATGATCAAAAACATTCTTTGCTCGAGCTCCCTTTGATGAAGCCGATTTTTTCTTCAACCACACATTATAATCATTTCATTATATTTAAACAAAAAACATAAACCATATATAGTCGATCAATCTACGTTTGCAGAGTAGAGGATTTATACCTGAAACTGCTCTAATTGTGTGTACTCAACGAAGCGATCCCAGTCTTCTTGCCTGATCATCGTCTTGTATCCCTTGGGTATCGCCTTCAGCTTCAGAGGTTTACCGATGTTCGGCATAATGTATCTGGCATACATTTTTCTTCTGAAATCCCGAAGAAGGTGTCCAAGCCGATTCATCACAGAAGGCCTGCGACAAGCCTCAATCTCAAAATATTTCTGCATAATATAATACAGTAAAGGTAAATTACATCTCAAAATATAAAATGCACAAATAGAAATAAAGAATAACTGTTATTTGTTCCCACAGTTTATCTCTAAACTCCTTTGTGACCTCCCTCCAACTTAAATGTCTCAAGCCAACTATTTCCCTTACAACATCCCCTAAAAAACTTGCAAACTTTGATCTGTTTTGGCCAGTGAACCTACCCAGATTATCAAACTCCACTGCCAGTTTGACACCACCAGAGTTTGCATATTGGGTACGTAGCTTAGGTAACCTCGTCAACCCCCTTGTAGGTTTTTTCGTAGTAGCAAAACTGTTGAGGGGTTCGATAACCTCCAAACTGGTGAGGGGCTCGATAACCATCGTCCCTATAACCTCGTCTGGTTGACCGTCATCGTCGTTGGCTTCCTCGCTGGAGTAGCCTTCAGTGTCGTCTGATTGAGCGTCGTCTTCGTAGTTGGCTTCCTCATCGGAGTATAAGACATGTTCTTCTTCGATTGTTTCATCTATAAGCTTCATCATCGATTGTTTTTTAATAATTTGGCTGATTTGTGGAGTGGAAAATTTTTAATAATTTGGAGTGTAACTTGATTTTTGGAGTGTTAAATGTAATTTGGAGTTTTTGAATATTTGGAGCCAATATTTTGGAGCTTTTTGAGTTTTGCCTCCCTTTTAATTAAGAACCAATAGATTAATTATTGGCATAGTTTTTACGGCAGAGAACCTGTGGCTGAAAATAGGCACTTTGCCAGAAGATGGTTGGATAAGCGTGTATTGCGTATTAGGATATTTATATATGTTTATATACATTAGCGCGTGACAAGCGTAATAGTGTTTTTTAACAAAGTGTTTTTTGTTTTATTTTTAGATTTAACCATAATTACCATTCATTAAAAGTTTTCATACAAAAGGCACCATTACAATACATTCCATGAAACAAAAATAAGAGTGAATAACAAAATAGATGATACAAGAAACTATAAAATTAAAGCATTTAAAAGCTAATTAACCAACCAACATTCAACACAATAAACTAAAAAGTGTATCAATACAACAACCATACATATACAAATAACCAACCAAATCACAAATGTTCCAAACATCACCAAACACGTCACCAAATATTTCCCAAATGTTCCAAACATCACCAAATCACTAATCAACTTTTGAAACTAACAAAGTAGCTTCATTGAAGTCATATTCAAATATGCACTTATCACCAATCTGTATTTCATTTTCCACCTTGAAAATTTTCCATTTTGGTAACCAATATCTGAATTTCAGGTCCGACAGTTCACCATGAAGTCTCATTTTTTTACGACCTTCGGGATTGACCAAAGTGATTGGCATTCCATCATAGGCATCAATCTTGGTAGCAATGTGACCCGGAAGATGCTGTGAAAAGCAATTTTCATATATACTTGTAAATAAAAAAGAAATTTAAAAATTAAATTTACCAATTTGTTGGTGACGTTCATGTGGAAGACGATTTTAGATTCATCCTCTTGCTCATCAAGATGAATTGGGTTTTGGGAGGAACTACCCTGATTGCTTGATTGATAGTTGAGAAACAATTGATTTGGACCAGGAAGGATAAATTCTATGTCATCTTCATGAGAGACATTAATATGAAATGTCTTATCTGATATGATTTCAAACACAACAAATGAGCCACCTTTCAAGTTGGTTTGTTTAAAAACCTCATTCCATCCATCCTCTAGCCTACAACCCATTCCATCCCTAAGACATGAAATTTTAACATATATCTATCTGGAGCAATAAGCTCGAAAAGCGAATTCATGTAATTGTCACCAAATTCTTGAATCACGTACCACTCAGGGAAATCCTATTAAACATGTTAATTAAAGGACATTTGAATTTGTAAACAATCATTAAAAACAATCATTAAAACTTACCAAGTAATGGACGTGTCGTTTCTGACTGGAATACATATCATAGTACCGGATTGATCATTTACGTTTCTTTTGAAAGTAAACATATTCAACATACATCTTGGTTTAATCTCAAAACAACATATGTTCCAGCTTCTATACAACATTCTCTGATTAATTCAGTCCAACCGGTTCCAAAATAAAAGTCATCAAGTACTTTGATTATAACAACAGAACACGTTCTACCACTTTGATCGTAAATCAAACAACAGCCGGTATTCGATTTCATGTCAGCAAACATTGGTTAAACAGCTTTAGGAATGAGATATAAGTAACACAAAAAATGTTCTTAGAATGTATATGTTGCAAAACTGTAAAATGTTTCATAAAAAAAATTAACCAGATAACATTATTAACATACCATCCTACTTATGGAATCGCTGTCGATATCTACCAGGAACTTAACTCCATTATTGAGACGTGGCATTTTTATGTCCTCGATAAGCGATGTCTACGAATTACAGTAAAGCGAAGTAGAAGTCGATTTAGGGTTTTGAAGTTAAAAGGGTTTTGAATTTTGGTTTTATTTATTTCTACACATTTAATTATTTATATATTTTGGTTTTTGTTTTATAACTTTTTAAATATAGTATAAAAACATTTACTTTTAGTTTTTTTTTTACTAACATTCCGGTATTAAATTTCGTTAAAAGAGGAGTTCGTTTAATAAATCGTATTTTTTAAATAAATTTAAAATTTTATACATTATTGAAGTATTATCTTAACTGTTAGTAAGATTTTCTGGATAAGATTTACAACTTCGTAATAGAGAGGCTCATAACATTCTATTGTTATAATTTCAAATATGTAGTTTTGTATCATTATCATCTTCTAGGTTATCATCATCACCATATGTGTTATGATGATGATCAACATCATAAAGTTATCATCGTTATCATGTATTATAGTGGTTATCATCATCATAATCATCGATCACCATCACCATGAAACGGCATCATCATCAGACGTGCGGGTAATCAACGTGGTCATTGTATAGGCTATCTTAGTCGGCGTTGATCATAAAGGCTCAAACATATATCTCGCTATCAGTGTCGCCGTCATCGTCACACATCTCCATCAGCATCATCATCATCATCATCATCATCATCATCATCATCATCATCCGATTGCCATGTACGGGATGTAGTCAACATCGTATGGGTTATCATAAACAAAACGCCCAATATTAGCGATCACTGTCGGCACCATCTTATGAATTGTCGTCGTCATCAAACGACATCATCAGTCGTACATGCTACCATCAGTATGACCATCGTATACGTTATCATGGTCATCGTCGATCATACGGGTTATATGTCATTAAACATTGGTGTCACCATTATCATCAACATATGTGTGTGTGTGCGCGCGCGCGCCTGTGTGGCGTATTGTCATATAGGTACATATAATTGGTCCTTATCATATATATGTGTGATCATCATCATAGACGTCATGCTCGTCGTACGAGCTACAGTCACCATCGTATGGGTTGGCGTAAGCAAACCGTATATATAGGTTAGCAACATCAATATGATAACCACCACCAACCCAGGTAGTTATATTAGCATTGTCTCTTCGTAATTGGGCCAATCATCATGGTCATCATACGGGATAGCGCCGTCATTGTCTCATGTATTACATATCCGTAATCATACTACACACCACCGCCCACATTCGCCACAACGACCCCCCAGCACCAACCACTAACCACACTCCACCACCACCCACCACACCACCACCACCCACTAATATTATATATAAATATATATACATTTATTTATACCCATCCACCATCACCACCCACTACCCACCACCACCCACCACCACCACCACCACCACCACCACCGACCTCCGCCACCACTACCATAGACGTCATGCTCGTCGTACGAGCTACAGTCGCCATCGTATGGGTTGGCGTAAGCAAACCGTATATATAGGTTAGCAGCATCAATATGATAACCACCACCAACCCAGATAGTTATATTAGCATCGTCTCGTCATAATAGAGCCAATCATCATGGTCATCATACGGGATAGCACCGTCATTGTCTCATGTATTACATATCTGCAATCATACTACACACCACCGCCCACATTCGCCACAACGACCCCCAGCACCAACCACTAACCACACTCCACCACCACCCACCACACCACCACCACCCACTAATATTATATATAAATATATATACATTTATTTATACCCATCCACCACCACCACCACCACCCACCACCACCACCACCACCACCACCGACCTCCGCCACCACCACCCACTGTCCACCTCACCACCCACCACCACACATCCGCCACCACGAACCACCGCACCTCCGCCACCGTCCACCACCATCATGATCACCTTGCACGCGCCTTCTTTTAAAAGGGTCAAATAACTACCGTACGATTAAAATTTAAAAGCACGCGCCTTCTTTTAAAAAAGTCAAATAACTACCCTCGTAAGTCACTCATCTACTTCTGGAACGTGGATAACTACCCTCGTAAGTCAAAATTCCTTAAAACCGTCGACGATTCGTTTCTACAGTGAAGCACAAGTACAAGCACGATAGGTCTCAGAACCCTAACTCATCTACTTCTGGAACGGAACCAAAATGAAGAACCCTAACTCATCTACTTCTGGAACGGAACCAAGGACGAAGCAAAAGCACGATAGGTCTCAAAATGAAGATGGAACATGTGTTACTTTATGATTTTTTTTAGCTTTTTAGGTTTACTTAATCTTAAAATGTAAGCATTTGTTTGAATCTTCTTATATATTAATACGTTTGATAAGCGTGTTGTTGTTGTAATACATATCCTTGTTTTTTTAAATCTATGTATAATATTAAAGCATGTTATATGCGTATTATTAGCGTGTTATGGCTTTGGTATGAGAATTTATCACTGTGATGTTTTATAAAAGTTTTCTGTTTCCTTATGATTCGTGTTGTTATCCCCTACCCCCGTGTTTTATTGTATGTATGTGATTCAGTTGTTGAAAAAACCAAGACTGATAAAGGGAAGACTAAAAAAGTTGCTCCGGTGGGGAAAACAAAACATGATGTGGAAGCAGATTCTGATTCAGACCTTGACACAAAAATTGACAGGTTGTTGTCAAAGCGGAAACAGATGGAACCCAGCACCTCTGGCCCGGACTTTCAGCGTCCGAAAAAGGGAGTCGTTAAAGAAAAGAAGCCAGCCAAGAGGGGACAACCTTTTGTTGAATTTGTAGACCAAAAATTGATGAATAGGTGTGCACCTATTAATATTGTTGATGCAGTGAAGGCAATGACCATTGCCCAAAAAACTTGTGTAGAAGAAATGGGTTTCGGGTCAATGTTAAGACTTCAAGTAACCCAAACTCCAACAACTTTGGGATATTGGTTGCTCATGAACTATAATAACCGTTTAAATGAATTGAACATTGGGAGCGGTGTTATTAAGATAACACCACAAAAAGTACATGAAGTGTTGGGGATACCAATGGGTAAGATTCCTGTTTTAGGCAAGAATAGACCAAGATTGGGGGAAGATGTTACTACAAATTTGTTCAAATCTCAATTCCCGACAAGTGCAAGAATAAGTGTAAAGCATGTGAAAGACAAACTGGCCGCGGATCAAGGAGTTGGTGAACTATTTAAGATTAATTTCCTTGTGTTGGTCAACACCTGTATAGGATTTGTGACAAATTCAACAACAGTCAATCAACGATTCATCGCCGCAATTGATAAAACCTCCGATATTCCAAATATGGACTGGTGCAGCTATGTTATTGAAAACTTGAAAACGACAAAGGAAGAATGGAGAGGTATCAACGAACAATACAACGGTCCGATGACCTTCCTTGTGATGCTTTACACGCATGAATACCAGAAAAAATATGGTCCATTTGGGACTCCCGTCACAACGTCTGCAGTCAACTACATAACAACAACTACTCTTAATAAGATGGAAAAATACTTGGAGAATTATGGTCCTCCCTTAGAAGAAGATGCTACTGAGGTTGCTGTTGCTGCTGCTGTGACGTTTAGTGTTGACGGGAAAGGGATTGATGTGGCTGCTGCTGCTCCTGCTGTTGTGACCTTTAGTGCTGCCGGGAAGGGACTTGATGAGACTGTTGTTGCTGATACTGCTGCTGTGATAGTTATTGCTGCCGGGAAGAGACTTGATGAGACTGCTGCTGCGGCTGATGCTGCTACTGCTGCTGTGACGGTTAGTGCTGCCGGTAAGCCTGGAGTTGAAGAAAACACTGCAGCCGAGGAGAAACAAGAACATGGTATTAAACTTGTTATTTTCTTGTAAAAAAACTCTCATATCTCTTATCTATACATGCATTTTATGTAATACAACATTATATGTAATTAAAAAACAGATGGTCAAAGTGCATCTGACACAGATAATGCCGATCAAACAGCTGAACAAGATTTGGATGATTATGTAAGCGATTATTCACCTTTAAGTTTGCAAATGCCTATCGTGCTTGTTGACTATTATTTAACTCTATTACAACTGGCTGGGATATATTGAAAATGTTTTTGAATTAACCCAAACTATATTTTCTTTTTACAGTCTTGGAATAAGGCAATGGATAGCAAGCTGAAGAAATTTGATAAAATTTGCTCCGAGATCAACGAGTTGGTCCGTCAAGGAAATGATAGACATCCATCAAATGAGAATATCTTTGCTAGATGTTATGAATGGGAAAACAGATTCACTAATAATGTGGTCCCTAAAACACAAGATTCAGATGTTGGTGTTGGTGGTCCAGTGGCTGCTCAGAAAGGTATTTGGGCTAAATTAATTATTAGTATAATTAAAACGCTCTTAAAACACTTATGCTGTTATTTTAAACTTATTACATCTGTGTGATGCAGTTGATTCAGATGTTGGTGTTGGTGGTCCAGTGGCTGCTCAGAAAGAAATTTGGGCTAAATTAATTATTAGTATAATTAAAACGCTCTTAAAACACTTATACTGTTATTTTAAACTTATTACATTTGTGTGATGCAGTTGATTCAGATGTTGATGAAGTTGTTAATATAGTGCTTGCGAAATTAAAAGAGGGTATTTAATTATAAATAAAAACAAAAAGGGGTTGAAGGTATTTAATTATAGTTACAATTATTTTCAGTCAAATTTAATGTGAGTTGTTTTATGTTTAACAGTTGACACCGGATTGTCAACAAGTGATAGCCCAGATGCACTGAGCTCTCCATATCTTCTGAGAGAGGTTGACGTATCCGCTGGTGTCATGCAAGATGAAGATATAATTTCAGAGTATTTATTTTTTTGTCTTGGAGACATTTGGGAGGAGGTCTACAAGTCCACTCACATAGAATCGTTCAAGGTGGTCTGTGAAAGCTTATGTCCTGGCATTTATATAGCCGCCAATGCAATGGATGCATTCAGCTATATAATGAACTATGAAGAAAAGAAAAAATCTGCAGCATCACCGTTCAGATTCTTTGCTTCAAGCACTGTGCTGGTACAAAATAATCTATTTTGTTTGTACTATTAGAAAACGTACAATACACGCTTTAATCATCTGCATTTTAATTATTATACAGACAAGTGACCATTATTCTGAGTCAAAGGGTTTCACAGACAAAGAAAGACTGGATGTGTTGAAAGACAACATCGAAAGAGAAATGGCAAGGAGTGGAATTCTATCACTCAAGGAGGTTGCTATAGTGCTCGTGTCAATTCTATAACGCAATCATTTATTTGTGGTTACCTTCAATCTTCAAACAGGAGTGATAGAATTACTTGACAACAGTGCAAATCAAGAAATACCAGCTAATGCAAAGTTTAAAAGCTTAGAAGACAAATCAAAAGCAATTAGAGAGAATTTTGAAGAAAGATACGGAAAGACTCCTGATATACTGGTAAACATATATACCTTTAACCCAAAAAACATACATACCTGTTATAAAAATTGTCAAAATACTTAAATTGCTTTCTATTTTGTGTAGAGAAACGTTTTTTGCATGTATCCTAAAACAATCAAACACCCCGTTACTCAGCAAATCAAAGTAGCAACAATCAATAGATTGAAGATGAGATGGAGAACAAAAAGTAATGGAATAGATTGTGGTGTTTTTGCTATGAGACACATGGAGAAATATGACGGGAAGAGACAATGGGGGTGTAATATCCAAACGGAAGGCCCTGAACAACAAAGACAGCTAAAAGGGTTGAGGTTAAAGTATTTGTGCAAAATCCTCCTCTCGGATACAAACAAACACAGAAATACTCTTATCCAGAATGCACTGCTATTCCATGAAAATGACGACACTCGTTTAACCGGAGAAGAGTTGATTGCTGAACTTAAGATAAGGCAACAAAAAATTTGAATGATTTCAAAACTGACTGCTATGTACTTTAAGATACTTGTTATGTTATGCTATGTACATTACCACTTTAAGATAATAGTTACATGTTGAATCAATGTTTTAACACAAACATAAAAATTTTATTATTACCAAAACACACCATCACAAACATACAAATTTTATTACTACTAATCTCTGGGTGACACACATAAAAAAACACCATGAAACACCATCACATACTAATCTCTGAGTGATATAAGAAACTTCAACTTCAATTCCATTGAGCAAGTGATATATAAAGAGTAAACAAAATCTAAAGCGTTGGAGTATGTTATCCCCACCTAATAAAAGCTTTAAAGAGTAAAAGGGGCCATGAAACTCACTGTTTGCGAAGTTATCAAAAATCCTAGAAAAGCATGCGTCAAAGAAATCCTCACTAGTACACTAAAAACAAAAATGAGATTTCTAAGTGTTTGAATTACGAGTGAGTCTCTAGACTCGACACATAAAAGTTATGCATGTGTGTTCGTGTTACGTTTGTGAAACAAGTGCGACTCGACAAACACGTTGGTGATAAGTTACAGGTGCGAACAAGTATAGTGCTAAGTGTTACTACGGTACATTATCAGAAAATATCTACCACAAGGGCAAATATGTCAAACACATTGCAAACATCGGTCAAATAGTCACTTTTCATGTTTAATTAAAAAATTCAGCAACTAAGTTACCGAGACAGATTTTAACACGTCAAGATTACTCTATTTCACTAATCATAACATGTAGATAAAATCACCAAAGTTCATCACAGGAGCACACATGAGTTAGGTTTCTAAAAATATTTTTATTATATTTTTATTACATATGGTTTTATCACAAGAATCAAAACAACACAGTAAGCACACAACAGTCATTATCATGCGCAACAAAACATTCTTTACTATTCCCGTTACATGGTTAATCCAATTAATGCAAGGCCAATTGGGTTAGATTCCACACTCAAATTATTAACTTCCAGGAGTGGAATCAACTCAATTGGTCTTGTAGTTTGTGAGATACACTATTTACAAAGAAGCCTATAAGAAGGCTTCCCGAATCAGACTTGCGCAACAGATTTGTAAATTAATAAAAACTACGTCCAAAAATTACAAACTCAGATTCTTTAGAAACTAGACTCGACCTACTACATCATAGAATCAATAATCACTTCAAAACATATCATTAACATCAAGTTACAGCCGTTTTAACATGCAATTATGATTATGTCCAGCATCAGTTTTCACCAAAAATTGAACAAACTACTAATATATGAACAA
This sequence comes from Bidens hawaiensis, assembly GCF_021521415.1. NCBI lineage: Eukaryota > Viridiplantae > Streptophyta > Magnoliopsida > Asterales > Asteraceae > Bidens > Bidens hawaiensis. The sequence continues at coordinate 153,817 of NW_027493975.1, read as the reverse complement.
ATAACCATGCAGATAACCATAACTCATCAATAATCAATATATTTAACATTTAGGGTTTATGATCATCATGTATAATCATGCAAACTAATCAATGGAATAGGTTAAGAGAGTTTTTAGTTACCTAGTTAATACCTTAAACCTTCAAACAAGCTTGTAAGAGTATTATATGTGTGTGTGTTGTGTGTTTCGGCCGATCCAAGGGGAGGGGGGCTGCCGTTCGCAAGAGGGAGGGAGAGGAGATGGAGGGTTAGGGTTAATTGATTAAGTTGTTTATATATTAATCAATTATATTACAAGTTACACATCACACCCTAAACTTCTAGTTTAGTTTAATTCTAGCATAAACTAGTCAATTACATCCATAATATGATGTTATACATACAAGCAAAAATTTACACATATAAACGTAACACGTAATTATATCAAGTAGTTGTTTATAATATTTATTGTTTGTTCACAAACGGTTTGAGTCGACTCGTGTGTGATTCGGTGAAACTCCGAAAGACTACTTGTGTAATGATTGTCAGGTGTCATTTAAACTCTAATTAAATGCAATGAAATATGCGTTAACTGGAATGACATAGTTCGTGTGATCTTGAGTTTGAATTAACGGAGTTAACCCGAAATTGACAAGCGTCACATCATTCCCATGTTGAAAGAATTTCCGTCCCGAAAATTTGTGTCACGTCACGATGGCTGCCTGAAAAAGGCAAAAATTTTCAGTTTGTCACATAATTACTTAACAAAGGTTGAGTAATACTAATGAATAGAATACCAAGACCCGGTTTCGGGTAAACTTATTTTTCAAGAAACATTTCTTTAAATTCTCAAATATTTATATTTTAAACTCTAAACTTTATTTATTTACTTTACTTGTCATATATTTTACTTTAAACCCTTTCAAGACGACCTACTAACTCAAGACCCGTTTAATCTAGGTCTTGCTCGTTAAACCGATCTCCGATTATTCATGAATTAGTCTTTCAAGTTACTTAGTTAACATGAGTACTTTTTCATCCCCCGTTTTCCATCTTACGTTTTGGGGGTGGTATTACATACTTATTCAAATTAAAATGATTTGTACTTAATATCTCAAACCACAAACTCTTTAGTATATGTTACTTAAATAAATGATCGATTTGGTGTCGTATGCTTTACATTATTACATGCTATATGTTTATTGCTTTAGGCGGGTTAGCCTCTATGAAACTATTAAGTATGATCATACGATCCCCTAACTATTTTAGCTTAATTGCTAGTAGCATATGACAACTATTATCCAAGTATATTTGGTTGTTACCATATAAAAAGGTGTCTCAAACTATTTACTATTTGAATATCTAAATTGTTGCTATTATTTATTGTTCCATATACGAGTTGTGGATTTCATCTATTATATATTTATTGTTCAAAACCATGAAAATTGTTCACCAACATTCGTGTTGACAACGTTTATTTTATTACAGGTTTGTTACTTGGTTGACTTGGAGACATGAAGAATTATTATCTTATGACCGTTTAGGTTATTAGACATAAATGAACAATTTATTTGTTTGACTATTTATTCGGTTATTTGTATGAACAGTGTTGTGTTAGTTATGATATTATGAATTTAAATGAGTTGTTTAAATATTGTCACTTAATAGTGTCGTTGTGCAATGGACAATCAGTCGTGCCCCGACGTTTTCGTCGCTTTTGGTCGGGGTGTGACAGTTAGAGGGGGTGCAGTTTGGATAGCCTGCTTAGAGGAAAGATCGGGGACGGAAAAACCATAATATTTTGGTTAGATTGGTGGCATGATCAAGGCCTATTAAAAGACTTGTTTCCAAAGTTATTCAAGTTGGAAAAATATAAACTATGTGTTGTGATCGAGAGGGTCAAAAGGATTGGTTCCTCGATTGAGTGGATGTGGGAATGGAGAAGACAACTGACTTCGGAGGAGGAGCTTATAGAATGGGAAGAGCTTTTTGGCACATTGGGTGTGGCTCTCGGGTCTGGAGGAGCTGATCGTTAGGTTTGGAGAGGGGGCATTGGAAAAGATTTTTCAATGGCTGCTGTGAGAAGATTAATTGTGGAGGATCGGGAAGTGAGTAACAGATAAGTGCTTGATCGGCCTAAATGGGTTCCGAGAAAATGCCAAATTTTCATTTGGAGAGCCGTTTTGAATCGTATCCCTACGTTGGAGACTCTTCAAAACAGGAATATCATGGTGGACTCGGATATTTGTCGAATTTGTGGTTCGGCTAAGGAGACGGTTGATCACCTTTTTGCTGGTTGCGGTGTGGCGGACATGGTGTGGAGTTGGGTTTCGTCGTGGTGCAAAGTTCATCAGTTCTTTGGCTTTTCCATTAGCGATTTGGTTTCACAACATTGCTGCTTTGTCTTAGGTGAAAAAAGAAGTGTTCCAAAGTATTATTTTCATTGCTTGTTGGAGAATTTGGAAAGCTAGGAATGAGCTGATCTTTGAAAACAAACTGGTTATTTTAGAAGAAATTATTGAGGATGTAAAGGTCTTGGGATTCCTCTGGTATTGTAATAGACCGAAACTTAACGGGCCTCTTTGGTAGATTGGTGTTCTTTTAATCTCATGTAATTCGGTCGGTGTTTGTTGTAGTCCATTGCAGCGGTTTGCCATTAATAAAAAAATCAATAAAGCGGACGTTATATATAAAAACAAAATATAAAAATAAAAAGGAAAATTGGATTTAAATAATCCAAACTCTTACTTATTGGCCAATAATAATCCCAACTAACAATGTAATTAGTAGTAATCCCAACTTTCAACTTTGTTACCAATAACAATCCCACACTAACGGATAACTAACTCAGTTTATTTTTAATTACGCAATAAGTCCCCGTGGTTAACAGTTTGTTACGGATTTAACCATTCAATCTTTGTGGACTAACTTCTCCATCATATCTCCCCAACCCGGCCCATGTTTCAACATTTAAATTTTCTATCATTGTCTGAATTAATTAAACTTTCATGTTGCATATGCACGTATATGTGATCTGCTGCGTGAAATTTTATTAGATTTTACGCCACCACTGCACCACAACCGGATGCAACAACCACCGGCAGCCTGCAACAGCCACCACAACAACTGGAGGCAACCATCGCCGGCAGCTGCCACCATGATCACCACTGGTCGCTACCAGTAGCCTGAACCGCCGTGCACCACCATCTTCGTTTTGCTTCCTTCTCACCTGAACCGCCGTACACCGCCATTAGCTTCATCTTCATCGAGATTAGTTCACATATTTGAAACAGACCTGAATCGCCATTTCCCAGATCTAAAAATTGTCTTTATCGTCGTCAATCGTTCACACTTTCACCGGTGGTTGATTTCATCGGTTGAGGGTGGTCCACGATGCTTTAGACGAAAAAGAAAGCAAACGACGATGGTGGTTCACGGAGGCTCAGCTGGCTGGTGGCGACCGGTGGTGGTGGCGGCGGCGGCGGCGGCGGCCAGTGGTTGCGACTGGCGGTTTTGGCGGGCAGAAATACAGAGATATATATTAGGTTTTTTTAGATGTATCAAATCTATAGTATGTGTAAACAAAGGGACCATTTGTGTAATTAAAAACAAACAAAGTTAACGGCTTGTTAGTATGGGATTGTTATCGATAATAAAGTTGAAAGTTAGGATTACCACCGGTTACATTGTTAGTTGAGATTATTATTTGTATAGTTTAATTATTAAAATCCAATTTTCCAAATAAAAAATACAACAATAGTCTAGAAGAAACCCATTCACTCAGTATCATCGCTCTGCTCAACTACGTTGCTGACACTCCAAATTCTTGTTCAAACTCACCGCTAATATTTATTTGTTTCTAGGGCTAGGGTTCAATGGTTTTAATGGTTTTGTTGAGCGTTTTCAAGGTCATTTAGGCTCAGGCTTAGTAATACTTGCTTTGTAAACGTGATATATCTACCTATGAGCTCATAGCTCGCTTGATAAAAGTAGCTAAAAAAACTTGATTTGAAATGACATTTTTATAACCAACCCGAGCTCGACCCAAGCTCGGCTTGGCTCGACCTTAGGCTCGTTTAACTTCAAGCCGAGCCGAGCGGCCTGGTTTAGTTTCGAGCTCGAGCTTGAACCCACCCTGGCTCGACTCGGGAACAGTGCCTGCCTATGAGTATGGTGTCATGATTCATCAGGTTTATTTGACATTAGAAGAACTACTGATGTTGTTCTGTTACTTTTGAGTCGTGGCTTCTGCCTTCTAATGTGCTTTTGCTTATGGTTTTTTAAGATGAATACATGGAGAGGCAAAGGAAGAAGAAAAGGAAGACAAGGTAATTTCATGTTCGTGTTAGGTTTTAGTTTTAAAATTGTTTTAACCTGTGCATTATATTTAAGAGAATCGGAAAAGAATTATGTTTTTGGATGATGGCTATGAGCTTCTTCAAGATGATGTCCGTTTTCAACACCGAAAAGCTGTGAGTCTACACTTTCTCTTATTTTCACTTCAAATATCATAATTAAGAATTTGAACTAATTATTCTTTCTGAAAAATGCATGACTGAAAAGGATGACCGCATTCGGGAGATTATGTTGTGAACTCACTATATTTCTTTTATTTGCTATTTTGATCTGTTTTGTATATTATTTTAGAGGCAAGCACGGGCCCACCCCCAACAGATGCAAGAAGTATAGATGATGAGAGTAAGTGGATTCTTAATCAACTTGGAACGGGTATAGTACCTTTGTTCAGCAAAGAAGGGCATGAGCTGGCATTAGACAAGGGTGATATTGCTAGATTTTTGGAGCTTACGCATGCTCAGAAATTAGATGTAAGTATTATCTTATTATCTACCACATATTCTGGCATTCTTTTTTTTTAGGATTTATTTAGCTTCTAATGTTTTTGTGATCAGGTGCCATTTATTGCTATGTATAGAAAGGATGAATGCCGAAGTCTTTTTAAAGATCCAGAGCTACAAGATAATAATCCTGAAGGAGAACCCATGCTGAAGTGGCACAAGGTAGTTGAATATTGCTTATTTTGGTTTAACTTTGTTTTGTGGAGTTAATTACTTAAGTCTTAAGGGCATATTTATAGGTACTCTGGGCTATCTTGGAGTTAGACAGAAAGTGGTTACTGCTTCAAAAACGAAAACGTGCTTTACAATCATACTACAACACACGCTTTGAACAAGAAAGAAGCATATATGATGAAACACGTCTTCATTTGAATCAAAAACTGTTTGATTCAATCACAAAGTCCCTCAAAGTTGCTAAGTCAGAACAAGAAGTTGATGATGTGGACTCAAAGTTTAACCTCCACTTCCCCCCTGCTGATGTTGCTGTGGGACTTAAGAAGAACTCACAGTATAGCATTTGTAGTAAATCTGGATTATGGGAAGTTGCTACCAAATTTGGCTATAGCTCTGAAGAATTTGGATTGCTGATATCATCTCGTGAAGAAATGGTTGGTAAATTGACCTTTTTAACCTCACAGTTGTACAAATGGTGTAGCATGATACTGATGTTTTTTCATGCAGAGAACCGTTGAATTGGAACACGTAAAGAGAACACCAGAAGAGGTTGCTTCAAAATTCACATGTGCAATGTTTAAAAATCCTCAAGCTGTTCTCAGGGTTGCTAGACATATGGTATATATACTAAAAATGTTCTTGTTGGTTTATTATCTTTACATTAGTGTAATATATTTCTGCTTATTATTACAGGCGGCAGTTGAGATTAGTTGTGAGCCATGTGTCAGGAGGCATGCTAGAGGCGTCTTCATGGATAATGCTGTGGTGTCAACCAATCCCACTGCTGATGGAAACGTGTCAATCGACTCACGCCATCAGTTTGCAGGGATCAAGTGGTTAAATATAAGCCGTTGGCTAAATTTGAAGATGCACAATGGCTTCTTATCCAAAAGGCTGAAGAAGAAAAGCTTATACAAGTGTCCTTGAAGCTTCCAGCATCTATCCATGGCCAGTTAATTAATGATGCTCATAATTATTATCTTAGAGATGGCGTGGGCAAATCTGTTAAATCATGGAATGAACAAAGAAAGCAGATAATAAGTGACGCGTATGATGGTTTGCTTTTACCTTCAATGGCAAAAGAGGCACGAGCTTTGTTAACAAGTCGAGCTAAAAAGTGGTTATTAATGGAATATGGAGGGTGTTTATGGGATAAAGTCTCGGTGGCGCCTTATCAGAAAAAGGACCATGATGTTAACTCATTTGATGATTATGATGTTGCACCGAGAGTTATGGCATGCTGCTGGGGCCCGGGGAAGCCCACAACAACGTTTGTGATGTTGGATTCATACGGGGAAGTTATTGATGTGCTATATGCGGGATCCTTAAGCTTACGTGGTCAAAATGCTAATGATCTACAACGTAAAAGGAACGACCAACAACGTGTTGTTAGGTTCATGACAGATCATCAACCTCATATTGCTGTTATTGGTGCCGTTAATTTGTCTTGTTTAAAGCTCAAGTAGGATATTTTTGAGGTAAAATCAAAATTAAAATTAACTCATCTTTTTATTATTTTAAATGGATAGAATCTTATTAATCGTGTTATCATTTCATCAGATCATTTTTAAGATGATAGAAGATAACCCAAGAGATGGGCATGAAATGGATGATATAAACATTGTATATGGTGATGAGACACTCCCACATTTGTATGAGAACTCACGGATATCATCAGAACAGCTTCAACCACAAACGGGTAATTAAATAATTAACTTATTTATTCACTTTTGTTAAATAATATGTTCAAAATATCAAATCTTAACTTTTATCATTCTTTTCAGGCATTGTTAAGCGTGCTGTGGCTCTCGGACGTTACCTTCAAAATCCATTAGCAATGACTGCTACTTTATGTGGGCCTGCAAAAGAGATATTATCTTGGAAACTTACTCCATTAGAAAATTTTCTAACACCTGATGAAAAATACAGCATGGTTGAACAAATCATGGTAGATGCAACTAACCAAGTGGGTCTAGATATAAACTTAGCCATTAGTCACGAATGGTTATTTGCTCCTTTACAATTCATATCCGGGCTTGGGCCAAGAAAGGCGGCTTCATCACAACGGTCCTTAGTTCGGGCTAGCTCCATATACACCCGCAAAGACTTATTGCTGAACCACGGGCTCGGTAAAAAAGTGTTTGTAAATGCGGTCGGGTTCCTACGGGTTCGTCGGAGTGGAAATGCTGCTAGCAGTAGTCAATTCATTGACTTACTAGACGATACACGAATCCACCCGGAATCGTACAGTCTCGCACAGGAATTAGCTGAAGATATGTACACAGCAGCGGTTGGTCAAAATGATGTAAACAATGAAGATATGCTTGAAATGGCAATCGAGCACATGATAGAAAACCCTTATTTGTTAAAATGTCTCGTAGTCGACGAGTACGCGAGGGACAAACACTTTGAAAATAAAAAGGAGATGTTGAACCATACAAGATTGGAGTTAATTCAAGGTTTTCAAGATTGGAGAAAACCATATAAGGCACTTAATATCGATGAAGAGCTTTATATGATTACTGGGGAGACAAAGGAGACATTCTCCGAGGGTAAAGTTGTCCAAGTAACTGTTCACAGAGTTCGACCTCAAAGAGCAGTATACGTGGTATGCGTGATCATCATGGCATCCGGGCGGGTCCTAGGTCAGGTCGCTTCTGAGCATCCCTGAAGCCCCCTATGTATGAACATTATATTTTGTTATCATATCTATCTACTCCCGTCAATTTCTCATTGTTACTGTTTTGAGTTGTCATGTAATTTAGTTTTAGATTTGGGTTACAGGATGCAAGTGACAAATAGTTATTACATTCATACCGTTTAAACTAAAATTAATTAATGTCTTTAAAAATAGCTAATTAATTGTGTTAGAAATTAGAACTACCAGTACCGCAATACAAGTTTTAGAGTAAATTACATGAATGGTAGTACGCTTAGATTTCACTATTGGTCAGGTCCCTAAGTATGGGATAGTACTATAGTAGTACACCACAAGTTCAGATTTATAGACGTATACAAATGGTGGTCCCTAACATGGATAGGACAGGTAGCCTAAGATTTATGGGCATTTGACCTGGTTGGGTGTAAATTAGGGATTCATTTTTAAGTTGTTTATGCAACCATAATCTGGTGACAATTTGACCTGGTCGGTATAACAACCTCACCTTGTTAATGTGCAAAGAAAACCCATTTTAGACATGAGCACACACACACTTAAAACAATATACCACACACACACACACAATGTAATGGCATAATGTCACTTTATATCGCACATTGCATTATCCAAATATTTATAACTAGTTTTTTTACCTGGTTCAATGTGCCGGGGCAGCTGGCAAATCACCAGCGTTGAAATCCGGGCTACGGTAAAACCCGAGCGTTACCATGGTGGGTCGACGTGAATTTGGTTGGTTATCCGATACGTTCGTTACGGTATACACACCATTGGTAAAATTTGAGCGCTAAATCCCAAAAAATTAATTGTCAAATTAACGTATAAAAAAGCAAAATATTCAAAATGATATTTATATGGTCGGCAAACTCGGACGGTTCCCAAGTGTTGTTGGTCCCAAGCATTGAGACAATAACTCCACACAAATTTTGTCAGTTTTGGTTACGTGCGTTACGATACCGGAGTTAAAAAAATGAAATAAAAATATAAACAAAAAAAATCGTGGACAAATATGGTGCTGCCAAGTGGCCCAATAGGGCACTTGTGGCACCAAAGTTCATAATTATATATAGCAGTTATGAGTAGATGAGAGAGAAAATGCAGTGATTTTCTGTATATTTAAAAAACTATTGTTCGTTTTCTATTATTTTTTAATATTTGTTGAAAGAGGTTGTGAGTGGAAGAGAAAGAAATGGTAATGATAAAAATATAAAAAAAATATTATTTAATTAAAATGAGAGAGAATATGTAGTGTTTTGTAGTGTAATTTTAGATTAAGAATCGTGGAGGGGATGATAATGCTTTTACTATCCACAATGCAAGGTGCCCTTACCATGTGCTCTTCTCACTTGCCCAATGTCACATTAGCTGCCCGCCTTGACGCCATGTTCTTGAGTTTTTTTAAAGGAGTGAAAGGAAAGGAAAACTAAGGATAGTTAAAAATGGGTGTTCTTGAGTTTTTTTTAGGATGGAAAGGAAAGGAGTAGAAGGTGTTAGGAGGGATTAAATTAATGTATTTTCCTAATAAGTTATCCTTCAAAAAATGGGATGATTACTAAGGATAACTATTTTTTAATATAGTTATCCTTTCCTTTCCTATAATTCCTTCCAACTCAAGAACAAATCTAATTAAAAAAAATTTCCTTCTCTTCCCTTCCCTTTCTTATCCTTCCCTCTCCTTTCCTTTTCTTTCCTTGGTTAAAAACTCAAGAACAAGACGTAAAAGTCCTCCTTTGCAACATGTCATTATCATGTGGGTCCATCATCACAACTCACAAACATCATTTTCTTCTCCTTTTTGAAGCCCTTAGCTAAGGGCTTTCTTAACTCTCTTTCATCCATGTTATCAATCCACATCATCAAGGGCATATAAGGGCTTCCTTTTTCTTCCCCATTGAAGATAGTCTAATACATATTCTATGGGCACGTTAGACTTGCCAATTTTAAGAAATTACAATGTATTGTGCTTATGATACAATACCGAATGCAAGGGTAATAAAGACACTTGTTTTTTGTTATGTAAGTTACAAACTTACGTCTTGGCCCTTAATATTTACTTAAGTTTCGGGAATTTAACTTTATACGTATATTTACTAGACGAGTGTCCACACGATACTACAAAGAATATAGACCTTGGTATTTATGTGACAAGTTTATGGGTGTTAGCAATGGTAACGGGCCGAGTATTGCTAATCCTATACCCATACCCGGTTATAAATTCAGTCACATACCCGGGCCATTACGCGTTGGGTAATTACCCAACAGGTATTGGGTTTACCCGTGGGTATCGGGCATACCCGTTAAATTGTTAAAAAAAATTCCGTTATGATTTCCAAGTTTATTTTTTTACCATTATAATAATCGTACATTTTTTTTATTTATATATGAACTATTATAAATTAAAATATGACAATTACATACATATAAACGTTATCATAAATAAATAATAGTACCATTAACTTTTATATAACTTTATGTATAAACTTGATACGTATAAAACATAAATAATTTTTTTTCGTATAGTGAACCTACAAAAATAAAGTGTTATCAGACAAAGGTTAACGAAAAATGAAATTAATAATAAAATATTTTTTGAGTTTTTAATTCGGTCATATAGTTCGAGTAAACAGGTATGTGTTTTAGGGTAATCGGGTCGGGTATCACCAAATCCCATACCCAACCCGTACGTGCGAAAGTTTTTCAAAACTAATCCATACCCGGCCAATACCCGTCAGGCTTCGGGTATACCTGTCCAAGATGCTTTGGGTTTCAGGTATACCCATCGAGTTCGGGTTATTTTGCCATCCCTAAGTGTTAATTGTTCCGTTTGAAACCGTGAACCCATTCAAACCGACCATTGGTTTGACTTCACGATTGATTTTTTTTCTTTAAATTTTGCCCAACTATTTTAAATTTTCTGGTTATAAATTATAATTCAAATATTCCATAATATCAATGTTATAACAAAACTTAATTATTTCAGGTTATTGTCCCGATTGATGTACAGAATATTTCATTTTACCTTCTAAATTAACATCGGAGATACCATTGTCATTATTACTATTTCGTTTTTCAGGTAAGGCCATTCAAATTTTCGGGTTATAAAATTATAATTAAAATCTCCCATAATTAGACTATTAATATTTGACTTTATCATTTCAGGTTATTGTTCCGACTCATATAAGCTAATTGCATTGATTGAACATTAGTTAATAAGATGTATTTTTTTTAATATTGATGCATATTTTTTAATATTCATGTATATTCCTTATTTATAAGATTATAATATACATTAAATTATCTATATTAATATGATCATTATTCTATTGTTTTTGTCAACTTCCAATTAAGTGACAGATATTTCGTCTAATTTAAAATCTCATTATAATTCCCAATCTTATATTAGTCTACATTTTTAGATTTATACACATTGAAGAATCTCATTAATACAATTTATAAAGTTTGACATTTCTTATTTTTTTTAAAAAACCGAATGAATAACCCTTTTTTATGTTTTAAATTTTTTTCATTTTTATAAACTCATTCCTTAATTTGTGGTTTGACCGAAATAATAACCTAATTATCCCATTATTACAATTTATATTTTTTGATTTTCCTTATTTGTTAAAAAAACCGAATGAATAAGTTATAACTTAAAGAAATTTCTGACCAATTTAAATATTTGACAATTCATATTAAATCATTTTTGACCATTCATATTAAATCGTTTTTGACCATTCATATAAGTTTACATTTTTAGATTTATACACATTTAAGAATCCAATTATGGCACTTTATAAAGTTTGACATTCCTTATTTTTTTTTAAAACCGAATGAACAACCTTTTTTTATGTTTTTAATTTATTCCATTTTTATAAACCCATTCCTTAATTTGTGGTTTGACCGAAATAATAACCTAATTATTTCATTATTACAATTTATATCTTTAGACTTTCCTTATTTGTTAAAAAACCGAATGAATAAGTAATAACTTAAATAAATTTTCGAGTCTTACTTGTAACAAGGTTTAAGTATCCCATTAATACAATTTATTGAGTTTAACTATCCTTAATTTTTTAAATCAAATAAGGATAGTTAAACTCAATAAATTGTATTAATGGTTTTAATATAATTTAATTAATATATTTAAACTCCTTTTAAATTCGGAGTTTGACAAATCTTTCAACAAACTTTTAAAGGTTTTAGTACTCTTCATAATTTTAAACTCATTTTAAAATCTTTCCATAATTTTTTGAAGTTTTCAAATTAACCAATTTGATTTTCTTTTTTGTAATCATTTCTAAATTAATTAGTCATATTAGTAAAATTAGAATAGATTTGATTTTTATTTTTGTCATCTGCATTAACTAGAATAAGTTATCATTTTAATATTAAAAAAAAATGATTTTCAAACTAAAAATACTTGCCATAATTGTAATGTAATCTTACTTTAAATTATGTGAATATTAATTATTAATTAATACTAAAATAATAAACGCGTTATTTTAGAACACAATATTAAAATTGACATAATTTCTAATAATCAATACTTAATATATCATAAATTAAATAACCATTTTATCATCATTTATAAATATTATTCGGCACATATGATTTAGTGAATATTATTAAACATGACAACTTTTCATAATTTATTAATATTACTAGGTTATTAACCCGTGTACGACACGGGTGAAAATATAAAAAATCGTCAGTTAAACATATATTTTGAGAGTAAGCAAACTTATATAAATATTAATATAAATTTAATAAAGAAAACGAAAAAGCAAATTTACCAAACTAAGTAAGCATTTGTTTGTATGTTTTGCGAGCATAAAATGCTCACCATGAGTGCTCATGTCCGAAGTTGTCAAAACTCTACAAAAAGAGTAAACCTTTGTTATCATCATCGCATTGCATACAATATGAATAATACCTTCGAGTAAATAAAAAAGAATTATAAATAAACACATGCTAATTGAGTACTAAGTGTCTCAATAAACCAAAGCTAACCAAAGTTCTCATCTTGAGCCGTATGTGATTTATAAGTACACTTCTTGAAATGAAGTGTAATTATGAAAATAGTTTAAAATCCTACACATGTACGAGTAAAGTGTTCTGTTACAAAAATTGAATGTCAATTTGTATAGGCATACAAAAACATAATTATAATCTTTATGTCTATAAACAAAAGTCAACGTTACTACAAAAAGACAAAATTGACCATATAAAAGTTTGGTATAACTAAAGGCCTTGGGAATCCCAAGATATTTCCCTGTACAATCAATCACCAACGCAAAAAAACAAACAGACAATGTCCAGGACATGAACAACCTAAAGTCATAATCCTCTGTAACATCCCAATTTTTTCGTTCGGATAATAATAATAATAATATGATAGGTTAAGTAGGCTTTTAGATGAAATTAATTATGAACCAAAAGGGAAAGATGGGCCTTAGGTCCATGGGCTTAAGGAAGTATAAATACCTCTTAAACCCTAATCCTTTCCATTTTTATCCAAATCTACACCATAGCCTACACCTTGGTAAACACACACAAACACCATCCTATAACCCGAGCCAAGATTCGAAGGTGGAAACCCGAACCCGTTGGTTCTAGATTGTCGTGAAGAACCAAAACAACATCAAGGCTTAACCGTGTTCATAAACCGACTCGTTTAAGTTACGTCTATATTTAGAAATCGTTCATATAGGTTCGGTTTGGTTTGGGAAATCATAGATCTGTTTTAGTATGTTATAAACGAGTCCAAAGCAACAAATCTTATGGAAATCGATTAACATTTGATGGGCTAATTGTTAACCTAATAGAACTCGTATATATATATGCCTAAATCGCGCCATATAAACACGAACATTTGGATGATTGAATGGTTAGGGTTTCTAGGCGCTGCTTAGAAGATTCCAATGATACCTAAATCATGATGTTTCGTTAAGAAATGAACGTTTAATCGCAGATCTGATATGACTTGACCGTTCTTGTTCTTATCAATTTTGACTTTGACCCTAGAGTCAAAGATCTGGATAATAACTGTTGATAGTTCGTTATGGTGGATCAATTCGTTAAACGTGCATAACGAATGGAACTCATTCGTGTGAATTGATAACGAATCAACCCTTAATTCGTTAATCACCCATTCGTTAAATAAGATAACGAATCTGGTGATTCGTTATAGGCTCATTCGCTATGCTGAGATAACGAATCAAGTCTTGAGATGACGAATCAGATTGTAATAAGGGACGAATCTGGATAACGAACTAAGGAAGGTTATATAACGAATTAGATAGCGAATTAGGCTTAATTCGTTATAGCAAATGAGTTAGCGAAATGAGTTAGCGAATTGGATGATAATATTAAAATCCTAATGAAAAATGTGTTAGGACTGTTAATGGAAATAAAATTTTTCCAAGCTGACCTGGCAGCTTAACCCCAGCCAGGGGCTCTGCCCCATGGACCCCGCTAGGGGCTGCCGCCCCTAGAACCCCGCTGCCAGGGGCTCTGCCCTCGGACCCTCGTTCGTTGTGGGCTATAGTTAGACTAGAAATATGATATGGATAGTGATGGTTAATCAATGCGTGTACTTGTTATACAGTTAGCCGTGCACATCTCACGGAAGGAGTAACCATCAACAGTGAACGTAACCGAGTTCAGGTGAGTTTCTAGCCCCTTTCCTTGTTATGTTTTCAGGTCTGTGTGCATACTCGATGTGATAGTTAATACACTTACCTTAATTGGTAAGTGTATGCCATGTATGATTTATATGTTATCTATATATGTCTTGAATGAAAATGAAAGCTTGTCGGTACGTGAACGATCTTCGGATATTGCACGTACTGTCAGATTATAGATATAGATTTGAAAATTGTATGTAATGTAAAGATGATTGCTTGTCGGTACGTGAACGTTCTTCGGATATTGCATGTATTGCCAAGAATAGTGATTGTCTCCTTATATGGATATTAAATAATAAATTAGTACAGAGTTCCTTCTACGGGTAATATGTATAGAGTGTTCCTTCAATGGAAAGCATAGTGTTCTTTTAATGGAAAGCATAGTGTTCCTTCTATGGAAATATATAGGATGTTCCTTCTATGGAAGTATATAGAGCGTCCTTCTATGGAGAATTTATACTAAGCGCCCTTATATGGAATATATATAGCATGGGCATTAGCCATGGTTCTTTTAATAGATATTATGTGACGTTCCTCTTATGGATATTTATACAAGGTTAAGATATGTGTGTATGTATGATATGTGTATGTATTGGATGTCACCTGATTAACTAGAACTCACTCAGCGTAGCTGACTTTTAGTATGCACGCAGGTGATCAGACTGAAGAGTTAGCATGAGGATGGCACGTGGCATGGTTGAACGGCTGGCATCTGAAGATGAAAGAAATGGTGTTTTAAATATATTTTTTTATGTTATGGTTTAAAAGAAAAGATTAATGTTTTGTACCGAATGATTAAAATTTAACGTTTCCGCGAAATTTTTTAATTAACTCTGATTTGTAGAACTGTGTTTATGAGTAAATCCAACGTCCAAAGTAGGGCTATCGGGTTCGGGGCCTTACATCCTCTCCTACTCAAACTTTACAACATGCACCAATTCTAGACAAATTATTGGCCCGTGTATTACATGGGTGAAAATTGTATTAATGTTAATTATAATCATCAATTTATATATATGAACATTTTTAAATTATGTATTTATATGAACGAACGGTTTTACATAAATGTAATGGTTTTTGTTTTGAAGATAGATTGGAGACGTACAAAGTCATGGAAATAATAGTAACATTATTTAACGATCTAACATATCATTTGATAGTAGATTTATCAGCATGTGTATAAGATTACAATATGAATGATCATCCAAATAAACTAAAGCAACAAATTAGCAAGAAATTGTTTGCTAAACTATATAAAGTATATAAAGTTACAAATAATTAAATTATATATTAAATTTTAAATTTGATATAACATATTAATGTAAACAAATCAAGAAAATACATAGCCGTTGTTAAGAAAATCAAGTTCATTTAACATGATAATTTTTATTGCTTCATGGACATGTTTATGAAATCATGTGAATCTTAACATTAAACGATGAGTGGCCCTTCGAAAAAAACACAATGAATTAAAGTACGCAAGAGAAAATGAGTATGTTGACCAACACAAAAGTCAATCGTACTAAAAAAATATTGTTTGCCAAGAAACATACCATATAGCAAAATCACCAACACAATGAATACTAAACCAAAACAACATTTATTGAAACAAATATCTTGGTCCAAAAACAAGTCAATAAAGTACAAAGATCCCTATTTCTTTCCCCATTTATGATAGAATACTTTTTTCAGCGCTAAATCAACCATATTAATTATTTTAATAATGTGGTCGATCTGGCTTAAAAAAGACATCTTTTTATGTTTATGCTCAAATTATGTACAAGATCTTCGATAACTAAAGAACCCGATCCACAACCATCTAACCCCGACCAATATGAAAAGAATGTTTAACATGCAATGATACGATCTCATCACTTCTCAAAAAATTTTGGCACGTTGTACGGTGCTCCAACCACCATTAAGCCAGCGGGCTTAATGGCTTATCTATCTCCTCGAGCCATGCACAGTCTTCGGTCAAAACTAAGCAAAACAATGTTGTAAACTGTTGTAATCATTTATTTATATTCAAATCAACCAACTTGAAATCAGGTCAAAACAAAACAATGCAAACTACAAGAAATTAAAATACTCAATTGAACAAAATTATTGAAAAGATAGCCGATTTAACCCAACCCCTCACAAATCAAGAAAAACCGACAAATCAAAATTCATTTTTGATCATATATTCAAGCTCAAGAACATCCAAACTTATCAAATTCATTAAAAAGATACCCAAGTTAAACCCACAAATCAAAATGCAATTTTTATCATAAACTCAATCTTAAGATACACTCCAGTTGATCAAACTCAATTAAAAGATGGCCAAACCAACCCACAAATCAAAAAGCAACAAAATTAAACCCAACCCTCAAAAATCAAACCAACCCACAAATTAAAATGCAATTTTTATCACAAATTAATCTCAAGAACATTCAAACTGATTAAAAAGATGTTGAAGTGAAACCCAACCTTCACATATTAAGCCAACCCATAAATCAAAATGCAATAATGATCACAACTTCAAATTCAAAAACATCAAATTAACCCATACCCATCAAAAAGATACCCAAATTAAACCTAACCCTCACAAATCAAACCAACCTACAAATCAAAATGCAATCTTGATCATAAATCCAAACTCAAAAACATCAAATTCCACGACCAAAATCCTACAACATCATCAATCAAAGACCAAGCCAGTTAACAAACGATCTTTTAATAAAAGCTTTAATAAGAAAAAAAACTTACTTAAAATACTTTTTAACCTATCAACTCTCTCCACGGATGAAAGAATCACAGGTCTACAATTAGCAAACATATATCTGCATGTATCATAAAGTTTCTAAACTTCAGTAACTTTCTTCTATCATTCTCCTCTTCTTCCTTTAACCTGTCATCTTCTCCATACTCATTTATAAAACTAACCACAAAATTAACAAATATTACGATGGGGACAAAAAACCAACTAATTTCAGCTATATATAAATTTCATGGTATGATAAGCATTTGCGAAAAGTAGAGATTACCTTTATCATTGGCATCTCTATCCCATTTACCATGTGTGTATCACTGATGAGCTCAATGTTGCATATCACTAATTAGCTCAATGTTGCAAGAAATAGTGTCTATATAGTCATTTATATCAACACCCAGTTTGACACCAACTCAATCAATTGGTCAAAAGACAATATTAAAAAATATCAATGTTAGAAAGGTCATCAGTTAATTATAAAAATGTTATATAAAAGTAATTAATGGAAAACTTAGATAGAGATTTATTATTAGAAAATTTACAAAAGCAGTTGACTAAAAAAACTTTTGAAACAATATTACATTTAATTAAATTGAAACCGTATGCAAATAATTAGGTGACTAAATAATTGAAACTTAAAATATGGATATTGACAGTTACATATTCTTCATTTAGTCACCAAACCAATTTCTGAAACATGTTTCCAATTAACGAATTGGAACATATATATATATATATATATATATATATATATATATATATAAAAGAGTTCAAATAAAAAACAAGTGTTTTGTGAGAAGTGTAAGAAGAGCTTTAAAATAAAACAAACCACCTAAATATGACACTATACAATGTAAATATGTAACAATACAATTATTTAGAAACTACCAATCTCAACCACTGGATCATAGATCCAATGGCCTAGATCTATTCTTATTATTCTCACAAAAATATTGTTTTTTACATTAACCCTACCCTATATATATATATATAAATATATACATATAACACCAAATCAAATTTAAAACAAAACATTTTGCAAATGGATGTTTTTTCAAAATACTGAAATCATTGATGAAACATAACTATAAGTATTAATAATATAAAAAGTAAATATAAACAATAAAAGCTAGTGTATTACATACCCCAAGTATGCTTCATGATTCTTTCATTATGGGATAACATAAACTGATGAATAACCGTTTGACCAGCCACTTGATTTGTTCATAGATAACAAAGATAATACACGTCTTCATATCGTTTATAAGTGAACCTATAATATTAAAAATAATATAAATAAATAAAAAGGAAAAAAAATTAGTTAATATAAAAGATTTAACCAGTTTTCTGATTAAAACACTGATAGATCGATACACTATATCAATTGAAACATTATATGGTGTAAAACCCTAAACCGATATATACAATATATTGATTCAAATTTATATAAATCATCATTTAGATGTGGCAACTGCTCTAAATTTTCATAAAGCTGCAAATAATCATAATTTTTATGAATGATATCGTTTTGAATATCCATAACTTACATATCCATGTCACACATTTTACTAATAGTCATGCTTGCAATTTCGCATTATAAAGAATAGCCAAAAAAATGAAAGATTGATAGCTACATTTTACTAGTGAGCCAATATTTAAATTTGCAGCATTTGGCTAGCGAGTCTTTCTTCAAAAAATAGTGACCATTATATAGCATGTTCCCTAGCCTGAAATGAAAAGATACAAAAAAAAAATAGTCATATGGCTGTTCTTATTTGTGATGACTTTTGCACTTAAAAGACAATTTTGTCCTCAATATTGTTATGTCCTCACATACTCTTTCTGCTATCTTCTTAAGTGAACTATATACATTGATACATATATGACCAAATACATTGTTCACATGAAAAAAAAAAAAATAAGCCAAATAAATTAAGCAGCTAAAATGATACGAATAATAAATCAATAGTTTTCTAAAAAAAGTAATGTCAAACATCTTATTCTTCCATATTCATTCATTCAATATACAATAAAGTTTGTATTTTAACTTTACCCTAACTGGGTCAAGTTATTCTACAAAGGGTAATAAAAATGAGAAGTGTGAGAAGCCATAAATAATTGACATGTGTCAAGTGGGGACCAAAGAAAAAAGGGTATAAAGGTAATTGTACATATTTTTTCTTCCCTCATGCAAGGCACATGTTAATACGCCCATCATTTTAGAACGTTTATAACTTTTTCGCATGATATTTTTTTTTTAAAAAAATTCATCATAATAACAAGCGTTTTTTTATCTTTAATATGAGTATGATTTTTGTTATATAAAATTTAAAACAAAAATCACGTCATTGTGTCTTTTCGTACACCATTGTCTTTTCGCTTATCATTGTGTCTTTTTTCGTCATTGTGTCTTTTCGCACACCATTGTGTCTTTTCGCACACAATTGTGTCTTCTCGCTTATAATTGTGTCTTTTTTCGTCATTGTGTCTTTCCGCACACCATTGTGTGTTTTCGCTTATCATTGTGTCTTTTTTCGTCATTGTGTCTTTTTTCGTCATTGTGTCTTTTCGCACACCATTGTGTCTTTTCGCTTATCATTGTGTTTTTTCGTCATTGTGTCTTTTCGCACACCATTGTTTCTTTTCGCTTATCATTGTGTCTTTTTTCGTTATTGTGTCTTTTCGCTTATCATTGTGTCTTTTTTCGTCATTGTGTCTTTTCGCTTATCATTGTGTTTTTTTCGTCATTGTGTCTTTTCGCACACCATTGTATCTTTTCGCTTATAATTGTGTTTTTTTCGTCATTGTGTCTTTTCACACACCATTGTGTCTTTTCGCACACCATTATGTCTTTTCCCTTATCATTGTGTCTTTTCGCACACCATTGTGTCTTTTCACTTATCATTGTGTGTTTTTTCGTCATTGTGTCTTTTTGCACACCATTGTGTCTTTTCGTACACCATTGTGTCTTTTTTCGCACACCATTGTGTCTTTTCGCACACCATTGTGTCTTTTCGCTTATTATTGTGTCATTGTGTCTTTCAACTCATCATTATGTTTTTTTAAATACTAATAACACCATTGTGTAATAATAATACGTAAAAATAATGATAAAATAACAACAAATTATCTAATACATAAAGCATAATGATTAATACATGTTACACAATAACTTGAAACGTAAAACACAATGGTGAATACGTATAACACAATGACCTAAAACGTAAGACACAATGGTGAATACGTATAACACAATGGCCTAAAACGTAAGACACAATGGTGAATATATATAACACAATGACTTGAAACGTAAAACACAATTGAAACAACATATTATACAATGACACAATGAACAACAAAAAAAACACAATTAAAAAATCCATTAATTTTTTTATTTTTTATATAACAATATGATACTCATATTAAAGATAAAAAACGATTATTATTATGGTGAATTTTTTTTAAAAAAATAATGTCGTATGAAAAAGTTATGGACATTTTAAAATGATGAGGGAATTGGCATGTGCCTTGCATGTGGAGAGAAAAAAGTCAAAAAGGTGGGTTATTACCTTAATGCCCTTTCCATCAATTTATATTTATTAAATTAATCTCAGCCATTCAAATCTAAGATCAATGGACTGGATTGCTTCTCACCCTTCTCATTTTTGTTGTCCTTTGTATTTTAACTTTACCCTAACTCAATATTATTCCATATTCCATATATATATATATCACATAATACACTAATAATATTACTAATACATTAATTATTAGTAATTAATATTCTTTTTGATTTATTTTATTGTTAAGAAAATTAGAGAAGTGAATGATAAATTTGGAAACATAGAAATAGACCAATAGAGGGACATGTGGACTCAATCTCAATTATTTAATAGTATAGGTAGATTATTCCCATTAATCAAGATATTTCAAATTATTTCTATCTTTACATGGAAGACCAAATTTAAACTTAAAACTACAAAATTTAATTAACATATTTAAACTCCTTTTAAATTCGGAAATTGATCAATCTTTCAACTAAGTTTTAAAGGTTTTAATACTCTCCATAACTTTAAACACATTTCAAAATCTTTCCATAATTTTTTTTAGTTTTCAAATTAACCGATTTGATTTTCATTTTTGTAATTATTTCTAAATTAATTAGTCATATTTTTCCAGCTTTAATTATTTTTAAAGTCAACATAAAATTTTTTAATATTTCCAATGTTATTTGAGAATTCATTTATTGTAAAACGTTTTTAAGTTTTGCAAATTTAACAACATATTAATGTCAGTGATTTAAAAGTTTGTTGCAAGATTGGTCAAAAATCAAAAACAATTTCATAATTTTTTGAAGTTGACTAATTCCAATTTTTTTTTTTTTATATTTTGTAACTATTTTGAAAATATTTCAAAACAGGTTGTTTTGAAATAGTATTAAATTTGTTAGTTATAAAATGACGACCAAAAAAAGGTTTTTATTGATATATATTTTTTGTTTAATGGTTTAAGTTAGAAAGATGTTTTATGTTGTCATTTTACTTTGTTTGTTGTTATATGTTATTTTGTTTTAACAGAAACAACAATTTAATAAATACAGCTTTATTAATGTTCAAATGTTACTCATTATTAAATATGTTATTATAGTATATTTAATTTGGATTCTATAGTTTTATTATATTTTCAGGTGGTGAAGCAAAATGAGTTTCTTTTGATAGAATGTTTGAAGAAGTTGATGGTGGTTAATATGAAAGAAAATGTTTATGTCTTTTGTTGATGTTTTTTGGTTGTTCAATGTACATTAACTTATTATAACTTTTAACTTTTAATATATAGACAATGTAAATGGTTAACGTTTTGGTTCGAAAGTTTGAAGAAGTTTTGTGTTGCTTGAATTTGTTGTTTAAATTTATTATGTTTGTTGACATGTTTTTTCACCCGTGTGTAACACGGGCTATACCCTAGTTTTTAATGAATTTATTTATTTTCTAATTTAAAAAAAATTTAACATGCTACGTGATTACTGGGGTATGTGTTCCTCGTCGTATCATGTGAACACCACTTTAGCATTTAAAAAAATTATCAACAAAATACTTATATTAAAGATAATAAAGTTCTCAATTTTGTGGTATGAATTTATTTTAAAAATAGTAATGCTTGGATTAAAAAAACACGCCTAAGCACGAGGCGCATGGTCGCTTTTGGCTATTTAAGGCGAGCATCGTTGATGAAGCGCATGCTCTTCATGGATTTGACGAACTTTGTTCATCAACATGCTGCAACTGTATAATAGACTTTTTACGTTGTATATATAGTAATTTTAGACATTAAATATATGAAAACTACATAATAAATTAAACTTACATATGAAAAGCTTATTGCTTTTGCGCCTTTGCCTCGGTTTTAGATCATATTGTTTTTGTGTGCTTCCATCTTTTATGAAACCAAGTAATAAAGTAAATTGTATGTGTTCGATTTCGTTTATGATGGTTTCTCTTTTTAGGCGTATGTTTTGACTTGCCTAGCAAGTAGGCACTAGTTATAATTAGGCTATGTGTGGTGGGCGTGATGTTGGGCGACGAAGGGCAATTTACGGCGAGAACACCCCCCGCCCCCGGGGAATTGTGGGGAGATAAAGCCGGGGGGTGGGGGGGATG
Organism: Bidens hawaiensis; assembly: GCF_021521415.1. NCBI lineage: Eukaryota > Viridiplantae > Streptophyta > Magnoliopsida > Asterales > Asteraceae > Bidens > Bidens hawaiensis. The sequence goes on along the minus strand of NW_027493975.1, from coordinate 131,037 downwards.
TATTTGTCGACGGTCTTCCTTTTTGATTATATTATTATAGTAGATTGTGTGTGGTATATATAAAAGTGTGTGTGTGCGTGTATTGTGCTATAACATCATTACATCTCAAAATCAAAAACTTATCGTTTGCTGACTGAGCGCCACATGATGTAAAACGCATATTTTATAGCCACTCCACTACACATAGCCTCGGTGATATAAAATTTGTTAGTCATTTACAAAAAAAGAATTTGAAAGTATAATATAATAAAACAATCCTAAAACATGGCCAGTTCTCTTATTTGCCATGCCCAACCGCCACAAACCTCTCAAAAATCAACACAAAGTCAAGCCTAACTATTAGATTACATTATTAACTAATATCTTGTACATTATAATACTACCCTCTTTTTAGGTAAAAATCACTTCTTATATGAATTTCTACATTTGTAACCCACTAAACACTTGACAAGTAAATGAATTGACATGTAATAACCCATCATCCATCCACCAATATCCAAGTGCCAAAAAAAGCATCTCACTTGTTCCTAATTATTTATCAACCTTTATCATTCAAATATAATTAATTAATAAAAGATTTATGTCAACTTCAACCCATATATCACGGCCTTATTTTCCTCATCCTTTGATATTATTATTTACAAAAACCGTTAAGAGTTTGAAAGTAAATAATAAAATGAGAAACATCACATTCACAGTCAGCCAAGCAAAGCACTATCACTTTCCTTAACACAAACTCTAAACAGTAAACACTTAAAAACTTAATAAAATTACAAAACAAACAAACAAACTCCACTCATACTCATCCAAACCCTATTGTATTGTGTTTCATCTGCAGCAGCCATGGACGCTTCAACCACCAGCAGCAATGCCGACGAAGAAGACTGAATCATCGGCCCACATTCTCCGATGGGAAAGTGGGAAGAGGACCCTGTTCCTGCTGACGTCACTCACCCCCATCCGCCTGCTCGTCCCGTAGACACCTGTTGTTCCTGTTGCGCTAGGGTTTCTAGATTCTTTCGCTTTCGATGTGTCATTGTTCTCGTACTTGGACTCTCCGTCTTGCTGTCGGCTGTCTTCTGGTTGCCGCCGTTCTTTAGGAGTCGAGATCACGGGGATCTCGATCTCGATTCGCATTATAAAGGTTAGGGTTTAGGGTTTGGTTGTTAGATTTGGATCCCTAATTGGTTGTAATTTGAATTGTGTAGGTTAGGGTTCAACTGGGTGGATTTGATGTTTTATTTGGATTAGATTTTTATTTAGATTTGGTTGTTTTTAGGTATGCAATGAGTGCGATATCGTTTTATGTTATGTTTTTGTCGCTTTATTTGATCGGTAAATAGTTAGATAGGATTTGCTCTAGTTATGGCTGGTGATTGTAATCTGTTAATTCCATGTTTAGAAATAGTAATGAAGGTTTCAACTTTGTGGTATTCTGCATTTGCTGAATATGCTTGTAATATACATTGAGAAATGGAATAGATGCGAATGTGTAGCTGGATTATCTTGTAGTTTACGGAGCAGTATGTTAGGCACTTAAAAGTTTCTTTTCGCGGTCTCTTTAGTCTTTAACGGCTAACGCCAACTGTCTTTGCCCAAGTGTCGAGAAAATAAAGGAATAAAGTAGCTTTTATCATATAGGCATATTTATGATAGTTTATTTTTGTGTAGATTACTTGGCTTAGTCTAGTAGATTATCTGGTCACATGACTAATGGATGTCCTGCTGATGTGGCATCGTTAGGAGTGTGACTTCGAGTCTTCTGTTTCTTTTCGCCACATCTAAATTAATATTGGATTCTTTTGAGATATACGGAGTGAGACATTGGCTTGAAATAGGATTATTGTATAGTTTTAATCATTTGGTTGATAATGTTGTCACAAGTTTTGGTGGAAAAGTGAATGTTATTAAATGGTTTGTTTTGCTTCAGTTAATTGAATTTGCACAACTCTTGTTGAAGTTTCTTTTTATTTTTCTCGCTTTCGGTCTTCTTTCTATCTTTTTTTTGAAATTAGATTTCTGTTTAGACTAGTTATTTTTTGCCAACTAGCTAATCCTCTTCTTGATTTTCAATGTGCGATTTTGTGTGTATATTTATGCACTTTACTGCATCTCCCTTGTAATTTAGTGTTTACAAATAATACGTTTGGCAAAATACATAATTAGCATTTCCAACGCGAAATAGACATCAAATGTCTGTAATGTCTTGGCCTTTCCCTTATCTTCCACTGCAGTTTGTGTAGAAACGGTTCGATAAAATTCCCCTATAAGACTCCACATTTAAAATGCTTATTGGCAAAGTCTCGTACTTTCTTTTTCAATGCAGAGTGCTTAAATAGTAACTTGCTTAGTAATTTCTATATGGAAAACAGCGGGGTCTAATTTCATGTTATGTGGTACCTTGGATTTAAACAAATATATCTAGGTGTATATAATCACATAATGTTAATTATTTAGCATTATTAAATAATCATTTTCTTTGTGACCTATGAAATGATGAACATTCCATAGGTATTAATATAAGCACATGCGAGAAAATAGAATTTATTATTATTATTATTATTATTATTATTATTATTATTATTATTATTTTTTGATAATTTCATTGTTCTTATAGTGCTTTATTTCATTTCATCCTTTCACCATCTTCATATGTAGTTGACATATAACTGATACTCTATCTCGTGGTACAAAAGTCAACCAAAATTCGATTATACGATTTTGACTTTTCCACTTTTCAGGTCATGATATAGTAGCAACTTTTATGGTTCAGAAGCCATTGTCTTTACTGCAAGATGATCTTCCACAGCTTGGAGGTGATATATTTGATGAATTAAGAGTTCCCACTACAAAGGCATGCTCTCTGTCTCTCTAGTAGCTTAGTACACACTGCCTTTCACTGTTATCTCATTTATTATATTATACTTGTTTCTTCAGGTTGTAATCATAAAAGCCGAATCAATTGACATATCAAACACAACCAAGATTATTTTTGGTGTAGATCCCGATGAATACAGTTCTAAGATTTCATCATATGCTAAAAGTTTAGTGAGAGATTCTTTTGTATCTCTTGTTCTACATCAATCCCCTCTTCGTTTGACCGAATCTCTGTTTGGGGAACCATCTTCTTTTGAGGTGCTGAAGTTTGTTGGAGGAATAACTGTTACTCCTGACCAGAGTGCATATCCGCTGCAAAAGGTTCAAATAAGGTTCAACTTTACATTGAACTTTTCTATTCAACAGATACTCGACCACTTTGGTGAGTTGACTAGTCAACTCAAATCAGGTCTGCGTCTTGATCCATATGAGGTAATAAACAATTCATTCCTCTTTTCATCTATGAAGATAACACACACAAGCACATGAATATGTATATATATTAATACTTATGTGTGTACATAACAAATACACATACATATATGTATGCCATTGACCAAGAGAAATTAATGGCTGAGACGGATGTAGGCTGCCACATAGGATTTTAAAGACTTCAAGGGTATTTTTGGATTATCCTACATTGTTGACTTGATAAGTTTCCTTTTTTTTTTGTTAAACTGTAATGAATTTTTCATACGCTCACATTTTTTTTTGAAAAAAAACATCATAAATCGAGCATTTTTATCTTTAATTCGAGTATGGTATTGCTGTATAGTGTTTTTTTTCTTAAAATTACAACGGCGAGTCAAAATTTTTTACAACAGTGGTCGAGATTTTTACAACAGTGAGTCAAGATCTATAGTGGTGAGTAGGGCTGTAAACGAACCAAACGTTCAGCGAACAGTTCGTGAAGCGTTCGGCTGGACGTTCGTTTACGTTCGTTTGTTCGTTTAGTAAATGAGCGAACAAGAACAAGTAATTTTGTTTGTTTAGTTAAATGAACGAACATGAATAGAGGTTGTGTTCGTTCATTTGTGTTCATGAATGTTTGGTAATGTGTTCATTTATGTTCGTTTACGTTCATTTTGTTTATGTTCGTTAGTTAAAGGTTTGTTTTATTTTTTTAAAATATTTTATTTGTAATAACCAACCTAACATTTAAGTTTTATAGTTTTATTGTTTATGTTCAGTTCTTTCATTAGTGGTTTGTTTTATAAAGTCTTGCTTTAACTAACAACAAATCTAATTTGTGCTTCGTTGGCATTATCAGAATAAAACCACCGATTGGGTGATTACTACTACTACTATTATTATTATTATTTCAAAGTGCTTAACATCATACTTAATTAAGGTGATTATGTCTAATGTTTTGGTTTGAATTAAGAATGTTTTTTCCCTTAAATAGTACATGTCCGTTTGCGGTTGTGAACCGTTCATGAACAAGTTCAATTCTTTAACGAACGGACATGAACAAGATTTCCCTTTCGGTTAGCGTTCATGAACCGTTCGTGAACAAATTTAATGCTAAGCACGAACATGAACAAAGCTTTGTTCGGTTCGGTTCGTTTACAGCCCTAACGGTGAGTCAAGATCTATAATGGTGAGTCGAGATCTATCCAATTTTTAAGTTTCCAAAAAGGGACTTTTTTTTACCCCTCATCCTTCGTACACATGGCAACTTCTGGTTACTTACACTTTTTAGGATTTTCCCTCCTTTTCAGAATAATCTCTGATAAGGTTTGATATGTTCTGATTGTAATTGGTTAAGTTTAGAGAAGAGAATAAGAAAGACAAAGGACCGAACGATTGTATTACGAAAACGTAAAAAAAAAGTTACCATAGATTCCCGGGCCTAGCCCTCTCTCACCGCATACGCAGGAGCCATGGCAATGCCATCTTAAACATAAACATAATCTCCTCTTATTAGTTATTGATACCTATTTATAGTAATATAAGTTGCACTTGACCCCCTCCCAAAATAGACATATGACATTTAGACTAGAACCTATCACTCTCTCTACACACACACGCACACACACACACATTAGGTATTTAGGTTATGCACTTTTGTATTTTGGCTAACATAGGTTTATGGTATGCGGATAGGAAACTTTGAGTGAGCTTTTTAATAGGTAATTGTAACTTTGTAATATCTAAAAAAAGGGAAATATAATTATATTGAGAGGTCTAGAAATTTAACCTACAAATAAAAATAATTTAATTCTTAAAAGTTGTCATCTACTTTGCAGAACCTACATGTTAGCTTGACAAATGCAAAAGGTTCAACAGTGGCTCCACAAACAACCGTGCAGTCATCAATTGTTTTGGCCTTTGGGACTCCATCAACCGCGAGGTCCAAACAGCTGGAACAAACCATCAAGGGTTCACCAACCAAAAACCTTGGTTTAAACAACACTCAGTTTGGTCGGGTCAAACAAATTAGTCTTTCCTCTTATTTTAACAGTTCTAGTGGCCGTGGAGGCGGCACTCTGGCACCTTCTCCAGCTCCACAACCTCATTCCTCTCCTCAACAACCCCACCATCACCACCACCACCACCACCATCATGATAAGCAATTTCCACCTGTAAAACCACCTTCACCATCAAAACATCCCCTTGCACCGCCACCTGCCGCCACCCCTGCACTGCCACCTGCCGCCACCCCTGCACCTCATAATATTCACAATGCAAAACCGCCAGACTGTCACCCGGGCTACCACAGGAAGAAGAGGAACATTAATAAGCATCCTCCTTTATACCCTCCTGTTTTTCAGCCGGCTTTTCCACCACATATCCACCCCTCACCACTACGGAGAAATCATCCGCCACCACGAGTACCTCCACCACCACCATTGTCGCCACCGCCACCACCATTAAGGCAACCACAGCCGCCACCTCCATCATTGCCGCCACCTATACCACCACCACCACCGCCGCCTGTATCTGAGATGACCCCTGCATCAAGCCCATTGCCAAATGTAGTTTTTGCACGCACACCTCCACCATCAAAAAGTGATTCTGATGCAGACCCACCTGACATAACGCCGTCAGGTTCAATTTTGCAATCTTGTAAGTTAATTAGGGTAAACTGTAAATGCAAGCTATTAACCTTTCATCAATATATGCAACGGGGGAGATTTATTACTGCAAGAACAAAAGACAAGCCTAAATTGTTTTTGGTTTTACATCAATGTTCATATTTTTAAAAACTTTTACTTCTTACATACAAATGGCTATGTTATGTAATATTGTACATAAAAAATCATTAAACTAATTGATTCATATGTTTTTTTTCTCTTTTCTTTTCAACGTGTACATATACATATGTAGTTTATTTGTAGGAAATATAGCTAAACATGATTTTCACATTCGCACACATGATTTACACCTGTATAGGTTTTATTGGTAAACGAATTTTGTTTATATACTTTTTAGAATGTTAGATGCTTAAACATTGCATTTCAACCATTTTCATGTATTTTGAGTTTTTTAAATATTGAAGAATAAATGATTTATTTTGTTCTTTTTGTACTTGCAAAAAATGTCTTCTTCGATATAATTTTACCAACAAAAATACCGATATTGTACATATTGGTAAAAAGTGAATAATGCATGCATTGATAAATGTTAATGATATAGTGTCTTGCTATTTACATGACTTTCAATAATTAAACACCTGGATCCGTTTTATGTTTGGCAGCATCAGCAGCAGCAGCAGTTGTAGCATGTGCAGGTGTGAGTTTGAGGGCGATTCCAGCGTTTCTAGCGGTGATGATATTAGAAAACATAATTCCTTTCAACTGAGACAATGATGTTGGAGGTTGTGCAAGTCGGGCAACAGAAGAGTGTGCCCTCGAAAGTCCTAAGTGGATATATAATTAATTGTTGTTTTGTGATTGTAAATATTCGAATTACACGTTGATGTTTTCAGGTCAAAGTCACGGAGGTGACAGGCCCTTGATAACATTGGCCCACCCCACTGCTGTGATTCTCTTCAACAAGTTAGAAGGGAAAACAAATGTACTACGTTTATTTGGCTAATCTATTCAAATGCCACTGAGTATGCTTTATTTCTTGAATCACAAAACTCATGGCTTTATTGGTGCACACTATGTATTTTCAAGGCTTGTTAAATCCACATATTCATTCTTTATAAACTTTATTTGTACGTCTTGTTTTGGTAAATTATAGTTTTCCTTCTTTAGGTTAATACAAATACAACTGTCACATACCCTTCTAAACTTATTGCACAGATCCTTCTTTATGCTAGATTTGGAGTCAACACAAGAGGGCATTTTAGCTCTTTTACCCTTCCCACTTTACAAACAATCAATACATATAGGTTACTTCTCTCGATCGCATCTTGAAACTGCCTCTTGACAACATTCATACCTTCATTTTTCAGTGATGTTCGTTGACATAAAGTAGAAGGTTTCACCATCTTTCTGTCGATGTAAAAGACATGATTCTCATGGCTTGTGGAACCTAAATCATATCCATAACAGGTCAATAATGACATACTTGTATAATAGCCAAATACTTTCACATGTTCCTCATAGAACCCAACATCATATCCGTAACAAGTCAACAATGACATATGCATAATAGCATACATCTTTTCACACGATATTATTTTACATGCTTTATCCTTAAATTGAACTCTCAACACAAATTTATTCTTTGTGAAGTAGCATGAACCCACCTTTGTCCTTGGAGTTTTCTGTTTATAAGTTCTTTATCACACTTAGTGGCTCCCCAAAATTCAAATTGTTCACAAGTGTACTTGTGTACAAAGCACCATCAAATCTAAGAAATCATCACATTCACATAAGTCCCACTCTACTAAGAACTTAAAACCCAAATTCAATGACCTTTTGCATCCTTGTTGATTTATGTTGCTTCCAATCACTCATAATCATTATTCCTGATGATTTAAGCAATTAGAACCATTAAAGTTCAACAAAATTTTAGGAAATCTCACTTGGGTTCGTTTGTTTGCTCAAAACTAGAGAACTTAAGAATGCGATGAACTGATAACATACTAAATGAATTTGTTTCGAACCGAATCACTCTAAGGGTTAGAAGGATCTTTAGGCAAAGTTATCTCTTTAGTTTCAAAGTGTAACTTGGATATCTCCCTGGTTCACATCTCCTTCATCAATACTCATACACACATAAAAGGTTTCTATAATTTATAATACATGGCTTCTTGTTATGGACTGAAAGTCTGAAACTATTGTAAGGTATGAGACTTGTCTCACATCGGTTATATGGCAATGATATGGGGGTTTATTAGTCAAATGGTTCCCTCAACTACCGGACTAGCTTTTTGAGTTGAGTTTTCTGTTTGGCTTGTATTACTTCTTCTCAAGTATCAAGGTTTTTAATTGAGAACTAACTTGTCCATCTACAGTCCCACAACTCTATTTTGGCATTTTGGTATATTCTTTTACATGTACTTTTATATTTGTTTTATATTTGTGTTTGTAGATGATAGAGTAACAACCAAGAGTGATAAAAGTTTAAATTAAAGCTTCTTTTTGAACTAATTTGCAGATAAAGAATCCAATCCCGTTGATATATTTCTTGAGAAGTAAAGTTTCTTCTAGTAGAAAAGGAATGTATCCACCTAGTGAAAATATTGTTTGAGGTTAGCAAGCGATACATGCTTAACTAATGAGAATAAATGTGAGCCACAAAGAAAGTTAATACGAGGTTGTTGGGTTTCGTCATTCGTGCATATGTTTTAGTAGATTTAACGACAAAAAAGACACATGCTTCGATCTTGATTTCCATCAAGATCGACCACGTCTGATTGCAATATATAAAAACCCAACAAACCATATATTAAAGTTGAACCTTTATATCTTAACAACGCTGCTTAAGTGAAATGAGAAAAGGCTAACCCACAATGTTCCAACGGATGCAGGTGCTAGCCACATACGTTTTGTGACCATTTATGATCAAACCTCATTGGCGGAGGTGGATTTTTAGAGTATATGGAGGGCGGGCCAAGGCCCACCGCACCGAAAATTCACCGAAAATTCTAAGTACCCTCACTTCACTTTTTGCATTAGTTATGGTTATCTATCACTTAACATTTCTCTATTAGATATTCCATTAAACATGAAATCTCACATATCTTCAATCATTTACTTTTTTGATCCATACTCAAAGTGGTAAGTTCAAACCTTGTTTGAGCATGACCATGCATTTAACACCAATTTAAATCAATGAGTGCCCATAAATGTCAGACGGCCACTTAAGGTTACAAACCCCATATTGACCACAAATAACTCTCAACATTCTTCGGTGGATCCCAACATTGGTGTTATGACTGTTTGGTCAATGATAACATTAAACCATGTCAAAGACCTACATCCATATAATCAAGTTCTAGTATGTAACTTAAGTTTTAGGATATAAATTAAGACAACCAGTTTAAATAGCTTCTTGTGACAATGATCCATGAAGTAGTTTTGAAGCGCCGGTTACGAGTATTTATTACTTATATGTGAATTTGGTTGTAACTCTGCCTCTATATATATATAAATATATATAGGGTGAGGTTAGAATAAGAAGTGAGTTATTTGTAAGAAGTGTGAGAAGTAATATCGGCAGTTGGATTTGATCATCTGATGGTGGATATTGTTAGTGTTTTTTGTTCGGTGTGTTTTATTTTTTTAAGGGTAAAAACCACTTCTTACACTTCTTAGGATAGTTTTACTTCTTATTTTAACCTTGCTCTCTCTCTCTCTCTCTCTATATATATATATATATGGGAAGGTTCATGTACATTTTGATCTTAACATGCATACGTAGGAAATAATGCCAATTTATTTAAAAATGCGAACGTAAGAAACAATACCAGCTACAATACCAATCTACATAAACAATGACTTATAATAACAAAGAAAAGAACCTAAAAGTTACAACAAAAGAATCAAAATCAAGAACAAAATAATAACAGCATATACCAGCAAATACTTATAACAGCAAAAAAAAACATCTAATAATAACAACAAAATATAAATAAGCAAATACTTATAACGTCTCATAATCGAAAATTAGCAAATACGAACATAATATAGCAACAAACTCCTATAAAAATGAACCTAATCATAACAACAAATTGGTTCTCACAATTTTCATGTTAAGAATAAAATGTATTTGATCCTGTTTCTATATATATATATATATATATATATATATATATATATATATATATATATGGTTAGTATCATTTAAGAACTCTAAAAAAGTTAATAACTCCTAGGAACTCTACACAACTAAACATTTTTTAATTTTTTATATATATTAACATTATTTAAGATTAGTTTATCATATTTTATATAAAAATTTTTGATTACATATATAAATAACAAGTTTACATATGTGTAAAATTTATGTACTAACTAATTTACATAGGTGTAAAACAAAACATAGATATGTATAAAAACTAATTTTCAAAATTGTAATCGTAAATATAGATATACAAAATGATGAAACTACACTCAAATAACATTAACATACAAAAATTTTATAAAAAACGTTAAGTTTCAATGGTTCCTTCAAGTTCTTAAATAATTTAACAGTTCTGTAATTATACTCATCATATATATATATATATATATATAGGGTGGGGTTAAAATAAGAAGTGGAGTTTGTCTAAGAAGTGTAAGAAGTAATCTGGTGCGTTTGATATGTTGATCTGACGGTGTATATGGAAAGTGTGTTTTTTGTTCGGTGTGTTTTATTTTAGTTGTGATGTGTTTTTTGTTCGGTGTGTTTTAATAGATATAGTGGTGAAAACACACTTTGTACACTTCTTAGGATAAATTTACTTCTTATTTTAACCTTGCTATATATATATATATATAGGGGAGGGTTATCCTAAAAATAAGTAGTTTCCTAGGAAGACTAGGAATAAATCATAGTCATTGGATCATGTTAATCAATGGTTGAGATTTAAAATTACAAAAAATCGTCATAGTTTTCTAGAATTACTCTTTCACCATTATAACCGATATAGTTTTCTAGAATTATTCTTTCACAATAGGTTTTAGCATCAAATGTCAAAATTCCATTGGTTCTTACCATTCCTAGGAAACAACTTCTTTTTATTTGAACCCTTTTCTATATATATATATATGATTTATTTTGAGAACCGTTTTGAGTTTTAAGAACTCGAAAGAACTCAACGTAACAACTTTTTAAAATTTTTTTTACACATGTGTAATACGTAAGTGTAAGTAATGTACAAAAAAATTACCGTAATATTTTACACATCACATCGACTTTTTACACATGTGTAACTAAAGTTTAAACTTGTGTAATCAACAAAAATCTTTATTCTCTCTCATGATTTATTTTTTAATCAAATTTAATCTTAGCCACACATTTCATATCATTTAATTAAATGTGTGGTCCAAAATTGAGTTCTTAAAGTTCTTAAAACTTATCAAGTTCTCAAAATATCTCTCCCATATATATATATATATATATATATATATATATATATACACACTAGTTTTTATCCCCCGTATTACGAGGGTTGTTTTATATTGTTTGTTCTAATATTTATTCATTTTTTGAATTTATATTTTTTTATTGTATGTAACATAATAATATATACTTATGTTTGATGATAAATTGTTTCACAAATAAATGAGATGTTATAACCCAGTTTAAAACTATATGGTTTTGATGAGACCCAAGACTCGTTTATTTTTTTTACTATTAAATTGTTTTTTTAATTATAAATAATATTTATGAAAGTTAATAATATACTTATGGTTTGATGAGGCCCAAGACCCGTTTATTTATTTTACTATCAAATTGGTTTTTAATTTAAACAATATATATATCTTTTTTAAAATAAATAAGATATTAATTTTTATTATATCTTAGTTTACAGGATTTTTACATCAATAATTTGGTGAGAATAATTTTTAATTTAATGAGATGTTATAACCCGTTTAAAGAATATCTGGGTTTGGTAAGACCCATACCCGTGAATTAGGGTCAAATGCATGAGAAGTCTTTATTCAAAAATCAAGCAAATTTGGTAACTCCAAAAAAAGGGGAGCGACCACATCGCGACACATAGGATTTTTATGTCTTCGTTTATATATATTATATATATATATATATACACTAGTTTTTATCCCCCGTATTACGGGGGTTGTTTTATATTGTTTGTTCTAGTATTTATTTATTTTTTTAATTTATATTTTTTATTGTATGAAAGTTAATAATATACCTATGGTTTGGGATAAATTGTTACACAAATAAATGAGATGTTATAACCCGGTTTAAAATCTACATGGTTTTGATGAGACCCAAGACCCGTTTATTTTTTTACTATGAAATTGGTTTTTTAATTATAAATAATATTTATGAAAGTTAATAATATACTTATGTTTTGATGAGACCCAAAACCCGTTTATTTTTTTTACAACCAAATTGGTTTTTTAATTTAAATAATATATATATATATATATATATTTAAAATAAATAAGATATTATTTTTTATTATATCATATTTTATAGGATTTTTACATAAATAATTTGGTGAGAATAATTTTTAATTTAATGAGATGTTATAACCCGTTTAAGGAATATCTGGGTTTGGTAAGACCCATACCCATGAATTCGAGTCAAATGCATGAGAAGCCTCCATTTAAAAATCAAGCAAATCTGGTGACTCCAAAAAAAGGGAAGCGACCACATCGTGACACGTATGTTTTTATGTATTCGTTTATATATATTATAGATATATAGGGGAGGGATATTTTGAGAACTTGATGAGTTTTAAGAACTTTAAGAACTCAATTTTGGATCACACATTTAATTAAATGAGTTAGAATATGTGGCTGAGATTAAATTTGATTAAAAAATGAATCAGAAGAGAGAATAAGTTTTTTTGTTAATTACACAAGTTTAAACTTTAGTTACACATGTGTAAAAAGTTGATTCGGTGTGTAAAAAATTACGGTAATTTTTTGTACATTACTTACACTTACGTATTACACATGTGTAAAAAAATTCAAAAAAAAAAAAAAAATTGTTACGTGGAGTTCTTTTGAGTTCTTAAAATCAAAGCGGTTCTCAAAAGAAATCAATCATATATATATATATGTAGAAAATGGTTCAAATAAAAAGAGAGAGTTTCCTAAGAATGGTAAGAACCAATAGATTTTTGACAAGTGGAATTACAACATATGGTGAAAGAAAAATTCTAAGAAACTATGTCGGTTATAGTGGTGAAAGAGTAATTATAGGAAACTATGTCGGTTTTTGGTAATTTTAAATCTCAACCATTGATTAAGATGATCCAATGGCTATGAGTTATTCCTAGTCTTCCTAGAAAACTACTTCTTTTTAGTATAATCCTCCCATATATATATATATATATATATATGAAAATCAACCAAGTCATTCACATTCCACAATAGTCTTAGTTTAGATTTATTTCCCATAAACTTGGTTGACTATATACGTTTACAACATACACTTTTAATTCTTGGATCGTGAACATGCTAATACTGAACACACCAATATTAATTCAAAAGGCAATAACCTTTATTTCCAGTAAAAAAAATGATTATGCTATATGTTCAGTATCGAGGTAAGGTAGCAAAAATACCTAAATAGGCAAATACTCATAAAAACTACCCGCGGGCGGAAGATGACTCCCTCAAAAGTCACCCACGGAACATTTTAAGTACCCGCATAACTTAAGTCAGAGGAGTATATGAATAAGTTCCAGAGACTATTTGCGGGATAACCCAGACGTCCTCAGAAGTCATCAGCAGGGAACTATTCCCACCCGCGAAGGTGACTAGAGGGTGACGTCAGAGGGACAGCTGTAATTAACTAACTTTCTTCTAAAAGATTTACCAAGATCTTTCATTGGGAAGTACGTGATGCAACAACCAGTTATAAAAGGACAGGTGGCGAATTTGTTATAACCGTGCACATGGCAATTGAGCACGTCCTATCATATGCGGACACGTGTCCAGGTTGTTACAAAGGCATCTTCTGGAAAAGGACAGCTGGACTAATAATATTCCCAAACCCGTCAGCTATAAATACCTTCGTCATCTTCACAAGGTATTTATTCACACTCTACTATTACTTAAAATACTTCAAGTACATTTCTATCTTTCAGAACAATACTTATTCTCACGCCGGATGGTGGTTACGGGAAGACCCCCCTCTTGTCCTTCCCGTAACGAGCTCACGGTGGCTGTTTTGCAGGTTTCTGTCATTGGACTTGAAGGATTGGGCTTGTATAGTTAGTTTGGTAATTATTTGACCCGAATCATGTGGACTCATTGATCTATCTCCTTAAGGATTAGATCCGTGTTTCTTCATTGGCGACATCCGTGCTTGTGCTAGAATTGTAAACGTTTTTGTTGTTTCAAACGATATGAGTCAATCTCTTCAAGGGCCGACGGAAACCCCAGCGGTAACTAGACGTTCTATTGGTGTCGTCGCACCTGGAGGTCCAACTCCATGTGATTTAGGACACGCAACGATGGAACTCACCGGAATCGCCCAGAACCAGATCTGGTAATTCTGCTCCGGCGAGACTTCATCGCCATAACCTCAGATCTGAAGGAGTTCAGTCTCCTGAAGAATGGTTGCGCCTGTAACAAGAGAACACTATAGCTGAATACGAACACATGATTTGTGAAGAACGAATTCGTGCTCGTACGTTAATTTATGATGAGATTCCCCTGAGATCTCCATCTCCCCCTCCAACAGTACAGAGGAGCCGGATGCGTGAGAGCCTCCGGACTGAGAGATTTTATGAGGAAGAAATTGGAAGGAGAGGTTGTGACAGAGATCACCCAGTTATGCGGGAGTCTTCCCGCAGTATTGAATACGACTAGAGCCATGATTCCAGGAGCCAGAGAGACCCGACGTATTGCCGTGACGAGTTTATTTACTTCAGCGGTGATAGTCAGGTCCACAGAAGAGAGGGAACTAGACGCCCCCCGCGATAGTTCGTCATACGGAGTATTACAGTGACGCGGAGGAAGATTTCAAAAAACCGTACCGCCCCAGTATTCGCCGAGAAGTCAAAGTTTATCCCGCGCATCGCCACGACTCCGTTCCCAGTTAACATGAAAATTCCTACTACCTTAGGGAAGTATAATGGAATGCCTGATCCAAGCGATCACTTACTTAATTTTATGGCAGTGAGAGGAGTTAGTGGTTGGACCCTCCTGTATTGGTGCCATATGTTCGCGTTGACGTTGACTGGGGTGGCTCAAGAATGGTTCGAAAAATTACCCGACGGACAGATTAAAAGTTGGGACGATCTGGTGGCTAAGTTCTCCTAACATTTTAGTCAGCAAAAGAAGCACACTCGAGATCCTTCTGAAATTTTAGACGTTGTTAGGAGGGACAATGAGTCTATCGAAGACTTCATTTCTCGGTTTAATGATGAAAGTTTAAACATCGGAGGAATCAATGAGGTTATGCTGAGAGGAGCCTTTAGCAAGAATATGCGGAATAATGCCTTAATCCGTTGCTTAACCGACAAAGATGGAATGCCTAAAGCATGAGACTAGATAATGTCCGCCGCGAAATTTTTCGCGAGGACATAATAGACTTTGGGATTTGAAAGTCCCAAACAAGCACCGAAGGTGGAATTTAAAAGTTTGTGGATGAACAGGTCAGCCAAAGGATCAATTTGGTCAAGACTTCAACCTCCTGCGGAAGCTTCAAAGCAACTAGACGCAAGAACACTAATCAGCAACAAAAATAAAGCGAGTACTTTCACGCAGAATACTAATAGTTGGACTCCATTGACAAAGACTCCTTCAGAACTCTTAACCACAGAGAACGCGAATTTCAGGATACCTCAACCGCTCATGAAGAGAGCATTTCTCAATCCCAAGAAGCATTATACGTTTCATGATGACATCGGTCACAACACAGATGATTGTGTCACCTTGAAGAATGAGATCGAATCCGCGGTTAAATCTGAAAAGTTGGAACATTTAGTAAAAAATGTAAGGCAAGGGAATAACAAACCTTCCGCGCAAGTCAATCTTGGCCCTCCTAAAAAGCAGGTCAAAGATTTGAACGTTCATATGATTCAAGGAGGACGAGTCAGTGGAAACAAAAGGAAAGAGTTTGATGAGAAAGAATGAAAAAGTGAACCCGTAATTTTCCCGCGGGTTAAAGGGGGTCCATGTAACAAGAATCCGCTGATAATTACCGCCCTGATCGGTCACTACCGATCACAGTATGTTTTCTTTGACGCTGGAAGTACGTCATATATAATGTATATATGAACAATGTTTTGAGCAACTAGATGAGGAAGACAAGGCGAGGTTGAAGCCAATTCTTGCGCCGGTGTCCGGCTTCGGATATGAAGTGATGCATCCGCGTGAGGTGATTTATTTTCCCGCTACACTCAGTGATGGAATTCACTCACGAACTGAGGATGTTGAATTTCTGGTTTTACCAGCCAAGTCAAAACATGATGTTATATTGGGATTTTAATGCTCATCCGTCCATAACTCATAGTGCGGTAGGAGTTCCAACACGCACCGGAGTAGCAATCATCCACATAAACAGACATTGTTTCACGACAGAAAGTTCGAAACCAAGTAAAACACCAAAGCAAGCGGAAAGAACCGAAGCAGAAAAGTGAGTGTTGAATAAGAAATTTTCAGATCAGACAGTCACGGTTGGACCTGCTATCTCTGAGATAGTAAGGACGTTTTTGAAGCAATTTTTAACAAGAAACATGGACATCTTCGCTTGGAAACCTACTGGCATGACATGTGTTCCGAGAAGGATTGCAGAACACAAACTGTGAGTGAATCCAGCATTCACCCCAGTGGTCCAGAAAAAACGAAATATGGGTCCTGAGCAAACGAAGGCTATGAATGAGCAGGTTCAAGATTTATTGAACACTGGGATCATTCGAGAAATTCGGTATCAAACATGGGTGGCGAATCCGGTAATTGTTCCCAAAAGCAATTGAACATGGCAGATGTGCATTGATTTCAAGGACCTCAACAAGGCTTGGCCGAAAGATTGTTATCTGTTGCTAGAGATTGACTTGAAAGTTGACGCGGTGACTCATTTCAAGTTCAAATGCTTCTTTGACGCTTATAAAGGTTATCATCAGATATACATGGCGGCATACGATGAGGATAAAACCGCATACCGCACTAATCAAGGCACGTTCTGCTACAAAATGATGCCTTTTGGGTTAAAAAACGCGGGTGCCACTTATCAGCATTTGATGGATGAAGCCTTCAGTGATCAAATCGGACGTAATTTGGATGTGTACATGGATGATTTGGTAATAAAAATTATAGAGGAAGATCAGATGTTGCAAGATATAGAAGAAACATTTAACACCTTGAGAAAGATCAATATGAAATTTTAATCCCAGCAAATGTTCTTTCGGGATGGAGGAAGGAAAATTCTTGGGCGTGACTGTTATGAGCGCGGGTTACAAGGAGAACCCAGACAAGGTCCAGGCAGTCGTCCGCATGCCTTCACCTTCTTCCCTCAAGGAAGCGCAAACACTGAATGGTAGATTGGTGGCCTTGAACAGATTTCTAGCCAATCATGCGGCTAAATCTTTCCCTTTTGTGTCAACATTGAGAAACTGTTTAAAGGAAGCACATTTCAAATGGACCACAGAAGCAGAACCAACATTTTTGGAAGTTAAGAAGTGCTTGATGGATTTGCCTACGCTGACTGCACCGCAGGCGGGTGAACCATTGACTTTGTATCTGTCAGCATCCGACATCGCCATTGGGGCTGTACTGTTAACTGATAGAAAGAATATCCAAACGCCAATATATTATATAACCAGAACATTGACGGACGCGGAAACCAGATATTCAATGCTTGAAAAATTAGTGTTGGCACTAGTCTATGCGGCCAGACGCCTCCGCAAATACATCCAAGGGTATCCAATCAACGTACTGATTGGATACAAATTAAAGAGCGTATTGAGCAAGCCAGAATTGTCCGGACGATTAGCTAAATGGGCTATCAAGTTAGGAGAACATTCGATTCAGTACAGACCTCGACCCGCAATAAAAGGCCAGGTACTGGCAGAATTTGTCACAGAAGTTCCGTAGAACAAAGAACAAGAACGCCTGATTGAACAACAGACTCCAATACCTCCTGAACGAGACCAGGTGAAGGGTCAGGTGTGGGCCTCAGATTGGTTAATCCGGAAGGCCATGAATTTACTTATGTCATCAAGTTGGACTTCAAAAGTACCAATAATGAGATAGAGTATGAGGCTTTCTTGGCAGGTTTACGGATAGCCAAAAACTCGGTGTAAAGCATTTAGAAGCACGGGTAGACTCGATGTTGGTAGCAGACAGATCAATGGAATATATGAGGCAAAAATGATGTGATGGCATCGTATCTTTCACAAGAAAAAGATCTTATTCACCAGTTCTTATCTTGCAAAGTCATTCAAATTAAAAGAAGTGAGAACAAGTCCGCAGATGCTCTGAGTAAATTGGCTTCAACAAATTTTGAACATTTTGCAAAAGACATCCGCGTCGAAGTATTATATTAACCTTTAATCCCGCAACATCAAGTAATGGTCATTCAAACAGGAGTTGAGTCTTGGATGACACCAATTCTCGCTTACTTAACATCTGGAATATTTCTGGAAGAAAAAGCAGTGGCCCGAAAAATCAGACATAGAACCTTGAATTATCAAGTACAAGACGAAATTCTATACCGCAAGTCATTCCTTGGTCCACTCCTGAGATGCTTGGACGCTAAGAATGCAAATTATCTGATAAGAGAAATGAAGGCATTTGTGGTCTTCATGCGGGTCCAAGGATGGTTGTGGCCAAACTCATGAATGCGGGTATTATTAGCCGGGAATGCATATGGACGTAGTAAAAAATATCAGAAAATGTGACTCATGTCAGCGCCATGCTCCCAATACCCTAAGACCAAAAAACGAACTAGTGCTGGTAACGTCCACATGGACGTTCCAGAAATGGGCCATTGATATCATGGGTCCATTACCAGAAGCCTTGGGACGCGCCAAGATCTTGATCGTGGCAATTGACTACTTCACTAAATGGGTGGAGGCTAAGCCGGTAGCCTCCATTACTACAGCCAGCATCAAGAAATTCCTGTGGGAGTTCATCATTTGCCCTTTCGGCCTCCCGCAAGAATTGATTAGTAATGGAACTTAGTTTGTGGACGGTGGGCTACAGGTGTGGTTAAAAGAACTTCAAATCAGCCAAGTATTCACGCTGGTGGCTTATCCGCAAGCGAATGGTCAAGTAGAGAGGGCCAATAGAACCATCAAGGACGGAATCAAATCAAGACTGGGTACCAAACGAACAAGATGGGTGGATGAATTGCCTCATGCGCTCTGGGCTTTCTGTATACCCAGAAGAAGACAAGCAATTCATAAAAACCGTTCAGTTTGACATATGGCACTGAAGCTATGATCCCGACTGAGATAGGGATTCCATCCGCAAGAATGCTGTCCATTGATAGAGGAGTTGCGGTTGAACTTAGATCTTCTTGAAGAAAGGCGAGAATTGGCATTTATCCGGGAGCACAATTTCAAACGTCAATTGTAGAAATATTATGACTCAAGGGTTCAGAAATGCAATTTTTATGAGGGAGATTTTGTCTTCTGCAATAACAAAGCATCAACACAAGAATCCTTAGGCAAGTTGGCTCCCACTTGGAAAGGACTTTATCAGATAAAATAAGTATTACGAAAGGTGCCTACAAGTTAGAGAAACTCGACGGAACAAGAATCCCAAGGACGTGGAACATTGCTCAACTCAAAAGGTGTTATATGTGAAAGCCTCATTTTAATATCGGTATGCGTGCCACCAATAGACAACTGTAAACGTGCATAACACTTCATGTCAAAGTATTTCCTTGTAAGATGGCCTGCGTGCCATTTCTATTTGAGCAATCATTTAGCCGCAATATATTTTATGATCAACATTATCTTTGTTTCTGACCTGCGTGTCAAATTAAACTATTCCTGGCCTGCGTGCCAGAAGTGACCTGCATGTAAACTTAAACTACTCCTGGCCTGCGTGCCAGAGGTGACCAGTGAGTCACTAAATTAAAATAATAATCCCAAGTAATCTTTATTGATAAACAAGAAGATCCTAAATCTAACACTTATATTATTCATAAGACAAAGTGTAAAGGAGAAAAACTTCTTTTATTAAATCAAAATGAGATTACAAAAAGAGGATGATTACAAAACATAGTTATATCTATTCTGAGGATCTTGAGCGGTTGCATCTTCTGGGCCTTGGGTTTGGGTAGGAATATTCGGTTTGGGAGAGGTTGGAGGAGTGAAAGGCGTATCTTCTGATGACTAATAAATATCCTCAAGTTTGAGCTGAAGCACATGCTTGGTAAACAGGTATGCTAGGTTGAGATCAGTGTGAACTTTACAGATAGAGACATCTTGTCATTCCATTATCTCTTGATTATAATGGAACTTTTTGAGGATGTGTAGTCACCTTGATTCTTTTAAAATTCACCAATTTCTTGAAAACTGTTGGCATGATGATTAAAAAGCATATAAATAGTTAAGATGTATATAAATGATACCTGTTGTATGTGTTATCGTGCCAAGATATTATTGTAGTATGCATACGTAAAAATGTGCTACGGTGTCCAAAATTGTATTACATGTATGTAATACATTTATTAAAAGTTGAGAAAACACGATGCAAGCCAGAACAGAAAAGTGAGTGGAAAAAAAGTTGTATTACATATATGCAGTACATGATATATTGTATTTATGTAATACAAATATTATTCTATTTTCACTTTTTAGGTATAATGCATATATGAAGTATACCAAAAATAAAAAATAAAAAAAACTATTGTATATATGCAATATATCATGTATTGAATTTGTGTAATAATTGCATATATTGTTGGGGTATTTTTTGCTCATGAGAAAACCCAACAATTATATATTACATGGGTATTACTATTACTATTACTATTATTATTATTATTATAAATAAAAGAAAGAAAGAAAAAAAAGAATATATATATGTAATCTTACATATGACACCAAATCATATTTTGTGTTTTGGGCCTACATAATTTGATGACATAAGTTTGTGTGGGCTTCGGTTTGTTGTGAAACAAAAGAAAGAGAAATGGGTTTTCTTGAGGTGCACACATATAACAACCGACATACACACATATAAAAGGAATAGTTTTTGGACTTGTGAAAGTAATATTCCTCTTCAGCCGGTTACGATACATACGAAAGAATTGAGTTTTGTTAATTCCTCTTCTGTCGAAACAAAATATTACGAAGAGAAGGTTTTGTGCTCCATTCTTTTGGTGTTTGTTGAAGACAAGAGACGTTCCAGAGACCGGTATTTTTCTCGTTGGTGTTACCTCTTACTCTTTGTTTTATTCCATATACTTGATTTTAGTTTGTACCAAGTATATGATGATTTGTGTATACCTCTAGTTTTACCTAGAGAAGAACTTTGTATTGCTATTATTGGTGATAGTGGATTTGAAGCGGCTCTAGTAGTCCCGTGGTTTTTACTCTCGCCTTGAGAGGTTTTCCACACTAAATTTATTGTGTCCTATTTATTTTAAATTACCCTATTTGTTTGCATCCTCATTTGTTCATTCGGGCCGGGAAAAAGTTTAGCCAAACGAAGATTAATTCCGCATTTTGTTTACTGTTCGTGGCTAGGTGGTCGTTTTTCCCAACAGAGTGGTATCAGAGCTTCGGCTCTTGTTCTTAGGTTAAGACTTGTTTGAACGATGGAAGCTAATATAGGTAGGATGGTGAGTTTGAATGGTTCTAATTATCATGTTTGGAAAGGCAAGATGGAAGACCTTCTTTATGTGAAGGATTACTACTTGCCTGTTTTTAGTACCGATAAACCTGAAGTTAAAACTGTTGAAGAGTGGAATATTTTGCATAGGAAGGTTTGTGGGTATATTCGGCAATGGGTTGATGATAATGTTTTGAACCATATTAGTGGGGAGAGTCATGCTCGTACTCTATGGAGCAAGCTTGAAGAGTTGTATGCTCGGAAGACCGGGAACAATAAGTTGTTCTTGATTAAACAATTGATAAACTTGAAATACCATGATGGAACTCCTGATACTGATCATTTGAATTGTTTTTCAGGGTGTTATTAATCAGCTTCCAGGTATGGGTATTAAGTTTGAAGACGAGATACAAGGTTTATGGCTTCTTGGTAATTTACCGGATTCTTGGGAGACTTTTAGGACATCAGTGTCCAACTCCGTAGCAAATGGTATTATCACTATGGAATTGGCTAAAGGTAGTATTATAAATGAAGAGATGAGAAGAATGTTCGACAAGATATTATTCCATATTTAAATAATGTCTAATTGCATAGGGTCTAGTTTGTATTATTCAAGTCTATATATATCTTGTAATCTCCTTATTATTATTCACAATAACAGTTATATTCCCTTTGATTAACTTGGTATCAGAGCCAGTTATTCCTAACCCTAATTTCTGCAGCACAAACCTGCTGGCCCTACCTTTATTATTATTTTTATTCCTGATCACAGAACAGCAGCTTTGCTGCTGTCTTCCTTCGCTGTACCACCCCTCCAATCTTCCAATTTCTTTCTTTTTCTAAAACCAATTACCTATGGCCACCCTCACTGCTTTTGATCAAAAAGAAAAAAGCAGTCCACAACTCCCACAAGTTTGGATTTACCCTAAACTCCGATAACTACAGTTTCTGGTTGTTGGTTATTCACCCGTTCTTAGTCACCAATAATCTTTTTGGTTATATTGACGGAACCATACCCTGCCCTCCAACCACCATAACTGTTCCTGCAGACCCTCCCAAAGATAATGCACCTGCACCACCACCCAAATCCCAACCCAATTCACAGTACCCAATCTGGCTTTCCAACGATGCACACGTTCGGATGCTCCTTATCTCCACTATCTCTGAGGGCGTTTTACATCATGCCAGAGGCACTCTTACTGCCCGTGACCTTTGGCTTGCCCTAGAGCGGGCCTTTGCACCTCACACTTCCTCCCGAGAATATACCTTAAGAACACAACTTTTAAGGATTGAGATGAAGGTTGATGAAACCCCTACAGCATACCTACAACGTGCACAAGAATATGCCTCTGCCCTAGCTAATATTGGCGAACCCTTGAAAGAAAAAGACCTTGTTATGATGGTTATTTCTAGCCTACGTGACGAATACCATGGCGTTAAGACCACGGCCCTTACTCGTCAATTTGCTTACAACGAACTTCATGCTGTGATTGCTGATCACGACTATATGCTTAAACGTTTTGCCCTAATTGTTCCACCTACTCAAGCATTCTCAGCCATGGCTCCTACTTCGGCTAAACCCACCGGAGGCAGCCCTACACCGCCATCAGATGCGGCTGTTCAGGCGGTCCAACAACTAGCTGCCCAACTTGGTGTGCAACTTCAGTTGCCATTTCAGCCCCAAGCCTTCTACACTAACCGATCCGGCAAAAATTGCTCCAACAATCGGCAGGGTAATAGTCGTGGACGCGGTAGTTCCAATCGCTCGGGTGGCCCTAGTAGTGGAAATCGCAGTCAATTCAGTTGGGCATCAAATCAGAACGTAGTTTATGGATCCTGTCATAGGTGTGGCATAGGGCATCTCCTCACTCACTGTCCTAATCGGGACCCAGCCACTATTCGCCCAAGACAGCAGCTATCGGCTAATTTTGCAGATACCAGGTCATATGCTTCTTCTTCTTGGCTCCCGGACACGGGCTCTAGTCATCATGTTGCCCCAGATCTCTCTAGTTTCGAGCACTCTGATGCATATCATGGCGGTGACAACCTCCATGTTGGCAATGGTAAGGGTCTACCAATTTTACATATTGGCTCATCCACATTTAATTCCCCAAACCGTACCTTTAACCTTACCAATATCCTACATTTCCTGAAATTAAACAAAACCTCCTTTTTGTTCAAAAATTTTGTCGTGATAATTATGTTTATTTTGAATTTCACGATTCTTTCTTTTCTGTGAAGGACAAGTCTACACACACTACCCTCCTCACGTGTCTAAGTAATGATGGGCGCTACTCGCTTCGGCTTCCAAGACAACAAGCTATTTCTAAAACTGCCTTTTCTGCTCATCGTGCTTCCTCCAACATTTGGCATCAAAGATTGGGGCATCCTCATCCTCAGCTTTTGAAGTCAATGTTGTCTTTTTATCATTTACCTTTGAATAACAATAATTGTTCTGTTTCTTTTTATGAACCTTGTTCTATTGGAAAATCATCAAAATTACATTTGCTATCTTCTACTTTAAAAGTACACATATTTTAGATTTGCTTATTTGTGACGTCTGGGGACCCGCCCCGATTCCATCTAGTGAGGGTCACAATTATTTTCTTTTGTGTGTAGATCACTTTTTCAAATTCATGTGGATTTTTCCATTCAAACATAAATCTGATGTCTATGATATTTTCAAACAGTTTCTGGTTATGGTTGAACGACAATTTCACACCAAACTTAAATAGGTCCAAACTGATGGGGGTGGAGAATATCGGTCTCTATCCACCTTCTTTCAATCATTAGGCATTCTTCATCGCCTTTCCTGTCCACACACCAGCGAAAAAAATGGTGGTATGGAACGTCGACACCGACACGTGGTTGAAACAGGTCTCACTTTACTTGCTCAATTTCATGTGCCACATCGTTTCTGGCATTTTGCCTTTGAAACCGCTGTCTACCTTATTAACCGCATGCCTTCACCCTCCAATTCTTCTCTTTCTCCTTTTCAACATCTTTTCCATCATCCACTCGATTCCTCCTTTTTAAAAGTCTTTGGTTCACAATGTTTTCCCCACCTACGTCCTTACAACAGACACAAAATTGACTTCTGTTCCACTCCATGTGTCTCTCTCGGATATAGCTCCCATCATCATGGTTATCAGTGCTTTGACCCCGAAACCGAGCGGACATACATTGCCCGGCATGTTCGCTTCAATGAACTCTGTTTTCCATTCAAATCTTCTCAACTTAACAATCTTCACTCCCCTTCACCTTCTTCCGACCCCTATGTCTCTATATATCCCAATCCACCTGACACCGATGACTTTATCCCACCTTCCGTACAACAAAATACCACCTCTATGGTTGCTGGTAACCTACCAGACTAGCCTTCACCAGTTGCTGTCCCAGCCTCCCCAGCAGCGGGAATACATGTCCAACCTCCTCCTCCACCTCCTAGGCCTCCCATAATCCATACCTACCATCGCCGCCACAAACGACCCTCCCAAACAGCCACCAACCAGCCCCAAAACAACACTCATACAACCACCGAACAACCCCAAAACAGTAACCAGACAGCCCTAAACCAGGCCCAAACCAGTACCCAAACAGCTACTCGTCCTCGACCTTCTAATCTTCGGCCCAACCCAAAAACTACCACACCCTACAACATATCATCCTTTACCTCTTCTACCATCGACCCTAACACCGAACCAGCCTCCTTTACTATTGCCAACACTTTTCCTCAATGGCGTAAAGCTATGGCAGATGAATACTCGGCACTTTTGAAAAATGACACATGGTCACTAGTTCCTCGTGTTCCGGGTTCTAATATCGTCGATTGCAATTGGGTTTACAAGATTAAGCGGGACCCAAAGGGGACGGTTCAACGTTATAAGGCTCGGTTAGTGGCCAAAGGGTTTCGGCAACAACCGGGTATTGACTACAAGGAAACATTCAGTCCTGTGGTCAAGGCAACCACTATTCGTATTGTGCTTTCTTTGGCGATCACGCAAAAGTGGGCCCTTCGTCAGTTAGACGTTCAAAATGCTTTCCTGCACGGAGCCTTAAAAGAGACTATTTATCTCCAGCAGCCGCAAGGCTTTGTGGATCCTTACAAACCGGATCATGTCTGCTTACTGCACAAGCCTTTGTATGGGATAAAACAAGCCCCACGTGCTTGGTTTCATCAGCTGTCTTCCACCTTACATCAGCTTGGGTTTCGAGGCTCTAAAACCGATCAGTCTTTGTTTATTTACACCTCCGGGGCCACAATACTTTATATGTTGGTATATGTTGATGACATCATAATTACAGGTAATGATCCAAAGGCTGTTGATGCGGTTATTAGCCACCTCAGTCGCACTTACCCTATTCAGGATATGGGCAAACTTTCTTATATTTTGGGTATTGAGATTGTTTCCAAAGGGGTTGACATCATTTTATCTCAACAAAAGTATATTTTGGAGCTTCTACAAAAAGCAGGCCTATTAGACTCCAAACCCTTCTCCTCTCCAATTTCTACATCAGCAAATCTTGCTTTAGAGGATAGTCCACCATTTGCCAATCCGGCACGCTATCGACAAGTTGTTGGGGCTTTACAATATGCCACCCTTTCCCGTCCGGACATCGCCTTTGCAGTCAACAAGGTCTGCCAGTTTATGCAGTCTCCGACGGAGAATCATTGGTCCGCGGTAAAGCGTATTTTGCGGTACTTAAAGGGTACTCTCTCCCACGGCTTGCTTGTTCAGCAACAGTCTACTCAAGTTCTCCATGCCTCTGCAGATTCAACCTTCAATAATCTGTCCACTTTCTCAGATGCTGACTGGGCTGGGTGTCCAGATGACCGTCGTTCCACGGGGGGATTTGCTATCTATTTAGGGTGTAATCTTGTCTCGTGGTGTGCACGTAAACAGAAAACCGTCTCTCGGTCATCTACAGAATCGGAGTATAAAGCTCTAGCTGATGCAGTTTCTGAACTCACTTGGATACAATCCGTTTTACAAGAATTACGGGTCCCAGTTTGCTCAACTCCTACATTGTGGTGTGATAATCTCGGAGCCACATACTAATCAGCCAATCCGGTATTTCATGCCCGTACAAAGCATATTGAAGTTGATTTCCATTCAGTTCGTGAAAAAGTCGCTAGAGGTCAACTCTCAGTACAATTCATCACTACAGATGATCAGATTGCCGATATCTTTACAAAGCCTCTGTCTACTCAGCGTTTTCTCTTTCTTCGATCCAAGCTAAGAGTCGCTTCCTGGCCTTAGCTTGCGGGGGGACGTTAGACAAGATATTATTCCATATTTAAATAATGCCTAATTGTGAGTTTGTATTATTCAAGTCTATATATATCTTGTAATCTCCTTATTATTATTCACAATAAAAATTATATTCCCTCTGATTAACTAAGAAAGTCACAAGGTTCCTCTTCACATTCAGATGCCTTGGTTACCGAAAGTAGGGGGATAAGCCATAGTAGAGATCCGAGTAATAGAGCAAAGCACCGCAGTAAGTCTAAAGGAAAGTTTGAATATTATAATTGTAATCATTGTGGTAGGAAATGGCACATAATAAAATATTACAGACAATTGAAAAAGGAGAATAAGAAGGCTAATTACAACAATAAAAAGAACAAACATAAGAAAGACGACGGTGATGAAGGTACTTCTGAAAATAACACTGCCACCGAAGAGTTTCATATTTGTTGTGATTATGATAGGGTGAACATTGCACGTGATGATTCGAGTTGAGTTGAGTTGTTGACAGTGGTGCTACTTGTCACGTGACATCACAAAGGGAATTTTATTCGTCTTATACTTCTGGTGATTTTGAGAATGTCAAGATGAGTAATGTTGCCTATCAAAGATCGTTGGTGTTGGGGATGTTTGCTTGAAGTTTGATATTGGGATAGATTTGGTTTTACACAATGTGAAACACGTTCCGGATATTAGACTTAATTTACTCTCGCCTTGAGTGGTTTTCCACGCTAAAGTTACTGTGTCCTATTTATTTTAAATTACCCTATTTGTTTGCATTCTCATTTGTTCATTCGGCCAGAAAAAAAGTTTAGCCAAACGAAGATTAATTCCGCATTTTATTTACCGTTCGTGGCTAGATGGTCCTTTTTCCCAACATATATGTAATATACGTAGTGTAGTACCATATATGTGCTCATTGTAGTCAGCAAGTACTTTCGATTGCGCACATTGCACAACATGTTTTTCTTTGAAGTTTTCTAGTTCTGTCTAACACATGTTCAAGATATATTTTATAATATTTTGATGATGGTCTATTTCATGAACTCAATAACAATAGTTGACGTAAGTTTTAAGCATGTATCTCAAAGAAGTTATGAGCTCTAATAGCAAGAAAAAAAGATGGTGCATTAAAAGGGAATGCGGCGTCTAATTGGTATAAACTATAAAGCTTTAAGAGTAATTAGCACAAACTCTAATTTGTTATAACCATGTTAAGAAGTATTTATATATTTCAGTTGTAAGATTATGTTTTAGACTTCTACTATGTTTAATAAAGGGCATTTTTAAGATAATAAATAATGTAAATACCGAGTTAGATGATAATTTACATGTGTTTAACATAGATAGCTAGTCAATGAGAAGTCCACTTTTAGTTACCAAGTAATTTCTTGCCGCGTGACAGAGGATACCGGGGACCATATACCACATGTATGGCAGCTGACACATGAATTCAACACCTAAAGACTTAAAAAAAACCGCATGTTTTAAATTTTATTATTGACTCTTTAGATTCCTCTTGTTCTTAGAAGGCCACTTCAGTTCACATTAGCTAATAGGCACCTCCACCTTTGAAATGCTCAGAGCTAATTGCTAGAAAAGTTTTATATTTAATTAATTTTTCTTTCTAATTCACAATTATGGTCTAAAAAAAATTTCTTGAATTCGTTATATTGGACACAAAGTTGTTAAACGATACCACAATGTATTTTATGTTGCCTTTAAAGCGAACTTACGAGGTTAGACCCTTTGACACTCTGTACGACCGACCATACTAATTACACGCAACTGAAATGTTGTTATTATACTTTAGTTACCTATTATAATTAAGTCGTGCTATAATCTTGAAAGTTCGAATATACATCCATTGTAGCCCATCTATAATCTTCGGAGTTCGAAATTTGACTACTTAATATAAGTTATTTGATTTGATCCATTCTAATAAATATGACTTTATTCTTCAGTAGTTAAGGAGAAATTCTAGAATCCCACTAACAATATATGTTATGTCATAATCACACCATTCTAACCTTATCAAAATATAGGACATCTATCATTACGACCCCAGCATTTAATGGCTCAGTTAATAGAGCACAGGTAAAAACATTTCCAACTCATGCCAGAGAGAAGCTAAAAGCAACAAACAAAATATAAGGACAATAATTATCATACTCTTGAGAGGAAAAAAATTTAATGGAGGGAGTAGCTATATTTGTTCTTTTACTTATTTTAATCCACATTCAGAAGATCCATATGGCTGAAATTGATGTCATTTCAGATTTACAGTTTTTGACAGAAAAGGATACATTGGTTTCGCAGGCCGGAACCTTTGAGCTTGTCTTTTTCACGCCGGGTAGCTCTGGGAATAAATACCTTGGTATTTGGTATAAGAAAATATCTGTTAAGACAGTGGCTTGGGTTGCCAACAGAGACCGGCCACTCAACGTTGCATCATCAGGTGTGTTAAAGATTGTCCATCCAGGAAGTCTTGTCCTGATGAGCATTAGCAATGATATATTGTGGTCATCTAACACAACATCCTCAGGAAATGCAACTGCAAAGCTTGACGACATCGGTAATTTAGTCATGACAGATGGAGACAACCAAAAGAATATTATCTGGCAGAGTTTTGATAATCCAACCGATACTCTTTTACCTGGAATGAAGTTGGGGAGGGACTTGTTGACGGGCAAGGAGCGCCATCTATCGTCATGGAAAAGCAGCGAAGATCCAGCTCCAGATGAATTCACCTTTAGCGTTGACAAGCACGGTTATCCTCAAAACATAGTCAAACAAGGGCCGGATAGGATCACATTCCGGGGAGGGCCATGGAATGGTATACGGTTTAGTGGCGCTTCAGAGTTGAGTTAGAACACGATCTTTACATACAATATGGTTATTAATGAAACAATGGAAGTTTATACTTTTAATATCGTAAACAGTTCTGTTGTATCAAGGTTAACCTTGAATTCTTTCGGGGAGCTACAACGTACAGTGTGGCTGGAAGCTGATAAAAAATGGCAGCTCTTCAATACATTACCAAAAGGGATCTGTGATACATACAACATTTGTGGTGCTTATGGAAGCTGCAACGGTGAGAACTCGAACAGATATTCGCGCCTCAATGAGACTAAATTTGTGCCTAGAAACCCAAAAGGTTGGAGTGAATTAGATTGGTCTGGTGGCTGTGTGAGGCGAACACCATTGAACTGCAAAAATGGCCATGGAACAGATGGGTTTATAAGGTATTTAAATGTAAAATTGCCGGACACACAGACTTCCTGGTTTAACTTGAGCATGACCCTGAAGGAATGTGAAGCAATATGCCTAAAGAATTGTACTTGTATGGCTTATGCAAATACAAATATCACAGGGGAAGGAAGCGGCTGCTTGCTTTGGTACAATGACCTCAGAGACATCAGAATAATAACCGAAGGAAACGGTGGTCAGGATATATTTGTAAGAATGTCTTCCTTTGAGCTAGGTAAGTAACTCCTACTAAATTTTGGTAAACTTGTATATTTTTTTAACACAAAAGATAATCTAAGGTCGTTTTATGAAAATTTTGTTGAAAATAACAAACTTAACTAAGGTTTAGTGAGACAATTTGTAAACTTGTTATTAGTATAGGTAAGTTAGTTATGGCGGTTATCAACCGGCCTGCTTTTAGGATGCTGATAGTCTTCCTCCACCCTGGTTATTTCACACTATCAATACCCTATAATCTCTCATTCGAATATTTGATCCATAATATAAAAATTACTTTTGATTGTGAAATCTTTTCTAATCTCTCGGTATCGAACATATGTCTTGGTGCAAGATTTTTTCCTATTTAAATCCAACAAAATGCAAGTTCTACACAGATCGATCGTACAAACTTACTAGTTTAATCACTATTATGCATCTCCAAGTCACCAATGCTGTAACTATGTTAAGATCATGCAGTTGCTCAACCAGTTTCCGAGAACAGAGCAGGAAAACACAACAAATTCATTATATTAGCAGTCTGTCTAGGAGTTCTTCTTTTAGGCTTGAGCTCTACATTGTTCTGGTATGCATTGAGAAATAGGCGTCATGCACAACCAACAGGAGAAGGTAAGCAATTGTATGTTGAATAATTTACTAGAGTAACATTAATTCTTTGGCAGGATTCTGTGAGTTTAAAGTTTCTCTTGTTTCTAATGCATAGGAGAATCTATGTATGTCTGTGAAAGCCAGAAAGAAGTCATGGATCTACCATTATTTAGCTTCTCCATGGTAGCACAATCTACTGCTAGTTTTTCACCAGGAAACAAACTTGGAGAGGGTGGATTTGGGTCAGTTTATAAGGTAAAAGTATAAAGTGTTTTTTGCATGCATTCTGCCTGTTAAACAACAAAATATCCCATCATATATAATCCAAAAGATTAGAATTATATTTGAAAGATATAATAAAAACACACTGCAATTCATTAAACACAATAAAATATGGATCATATACTATAAGCATGCCATTTATACAAAAAGATACAAATGAAGTCATACTTTGATGTTTGTATACTTTTTCACATTGAAAATAATAATCCGTAGGGTGTGCTAGAAGGGAAAGAAGTTGCAGTTAAGCGTCTCTCCATGACTTCCAAACAAGGACTTGATGAGTTCAAGAATGAAGTCATACGTATTTCAAAACTTCAGCACCGGAATCTTGTTAGGCTCCTTGGATGTAGCATTGAGGGAGACGAGAAACTGTTGATCTATGAATACTTGCCAAACAGAAGCCTAGACTTCTTTATATTTGGTCAGAATCATATAATAGCCATTGATTTAATATCAAGAACAACCTGTCTACTGAAGTCTGAAACTATAAAGAACTAATTAGGCCTGCATGTTTTGCTGATAAAACAAACAGCACATTCCTTGATTGGACAAAGCGATTCCACATCATAGAAGGAATTGCCCGAGGACTTCTTTATCTGCATCAAGATTCACGACTAAGAATCATTCATAGAGATCTTAAAGCTAGCAATATTCTCCTAGATTTTGACATGAACCCTAAGATATCTGACTTCGGCATAGCAAGAAGCTTTGGAGGAAATGAAACTCAAGCAAGCACAGAGAGAGTTGTTGGTACATAGTAAGATGCACAATTTAAGTATATATTAACTATATTTTCTTAAGTTCATTATATTAATTACTTTTAGAAACATTTTGCCAACTGCGCAGTGGCTACATGTCCCCTGAGTATGCAATAGATGGTATCTTTTCAACAAAATCAGACGTTTTTAGCTTTGGTGTTTTGGTGCTTGAGATTGTAAGTGGGAGTAGAAACAGGGGATTCGTTCATACAAAGCATGACAATAACCTTATTGGACATGTAAGTTACTCTTTAAATTTTTAGTTATAGTTCTCTATTTGTATATTCTACAACCAAATAACTATTTCCACATTATATTTAGGCATGGATGCATCTTTAGATGAGCCAAGTGATCCATCCGAAGTTTTAAGATCAATCGAAGTGGGGTTGTTATGTGTTCAACAATGTCCAGAAGACAGGCCAGATATGTCTTCTGTGGTTCGAATGTTGGGCAGTGATCAGGGAGCAATGCAGAAACCTAAGCAGCCAGCATTTTTCACACAAAGGAAATTACATGTTGCTGATTTCTCTTCAAGCACTTATCCAACAAGCTCAAACAATGAGTTTACTATTACAGAGGTAAATGCTCGTTAACGAGTGCATACATAACTTCACCTTTAGGACTGTGTCGTACCGTGAAACACGGCTATGTGTCCATTCCTAATGAGCAATTCATAACTTCACATATGTAGTGATGGTTGGTGGCTGTGAATGGGTGAAGAAAACTGAGAGGGGGTGGGTAGTGGTTGGGGGTAGAGGTGCACATTCCTAAAACGGTTTGGGATGAAACCGAACCGGGTACTTAGTCAACATAGTCAAAAACGTTTTGGGGGTAGCAACCGGTTCATGTTGAAAGTTGGAACAGGTTTGAAGGTGCATGAAACAGGAACCTGTAGAAGCGGTTCAGTTCGGTTCAAGGACCCATTTAGGAACTGACTTTAAAAAAAAGAACAAAAATTTTAACTATCTTTTCAGACAGAATTACAAATTTTGTCCTTTAAACATATTCACTTTATGGATCAGGTTTTTTAAAAAGTTTATTTGCAGGCGGTGTCCTTTACATGACATGTTTGATTGATTCTTCCTTTTGACTAACTGGCATCCAAAAACCCCCGTTAAGCCTTGGCATATGAGGGCATTTAAGTCTTTTTACGCATACTATTTAAGTATTTATAATTAAATAACAAATTAAATATATTATTAGAAAAAGAAATTAAATAACAAAATGTTAAACAAAAACCATGTTAATGCTTGGCATATTCGGATTTAACTGAGTTTTTAGATGACAGTTAGTATAAAGGACAAAAAAACGAATGTATTTTGACATCTAAAGGACACCGCTCGTGTATAAACTTTTTAAATGAGCCAATCCATGAATCGCATATATTTAAAGGACAAAATTTGTAATTATGTCTTCTTTTAAATATAAATAAAGAAATATAACATATTAACAACATTAAGTTTATATTTATTATTTTTGGTAATTTTGGAAATTTCAAAACATGTATATAAGACTACTAAAACAACATAATTTAGAAATTACGATACCAAATACATTATTTTTAGGGATAATGATCAAAATGTCCACTAGACTAGTCAACATTAAGCTAATGCCGATTTAACCAACCTCTTCTCAAAATGTCTTTCCTAAAACCCCTCAACCTGATGTCTTTTTAATAATTTATCCGACAGAGTTTTTAGCTAACCAAATTCTGTCACTTTCAAAAATAATCTCGTCGGATGCCCAAATATATAATCTTGTTGAAAGCCAAAATAATTTTGTCAGGCTCCAAAATAATCTCGTCTGACGCTTAAATAATCTCGTTGGAAGCCTAAACAATTTCATCATTTTTAGAATCCTACGGTTTCAACAACTTAAGAAAAATGAAAAATCGAAAACATCTCCGATAGACGATGACACACTATCATTCCGCTTGAAAACCGAAGGACCTCCGTGAACAAGAATTGAAGGAATCTCGTTTATTCTGATGTTTTAATAAAAAACAAAAGCAAACCGACCGTTTAGAACAATTGACAAAATATGATTGGCTAAAATTCTCGTCGACTTAATGATTAAAAGTCAGCAGGTCAACATTATCTAGGATGGACATTCTGGGAAGAGGTCAAGGGTATGTTTGACATGAAGCTTTTAGGAGCTTTTAAGAGCTACAAGCTTCAAGCTTTTAAGAAAAAGCTCATACTCAATTAAAAGCTTTGTTTGGTTCAAGGAGCTTGAAGCTTTTAGGTCAGGAGAAAAAGCTTAAAGCTTAAAGCTTCTACTAGTAGCGTTTAGAAAGAGCTACAAGCTTTTAGTATGATAATTTACTTAAATAACCTTCCAAAATAAATACATTTACTATTATTGATTTTAGTTATGCCCATTTTAGTAATTTTATACGTTTTATTAAAAGCTCCAGCTACTCTGCCAAACATCTAAATATATCTAAAGAGCTACCAGCTACAGCTTCCAGCCACCAGCTTCCAGCTACAGCTACCAGCTAGTTTTGCCAAACATACCCCAAATGGAATGTTGACTAGTAAAATACATATTTTTGGTTTTTGTCTCTTATTTTTATTTATTCTTGTCGTTAGGCATAGTCGTCCTCATCTAAACGTCTTTTATATAGTTGGTTCTTCATAGTTGTCCATGCGTACCGGTAAGTTGTATGCGAGTTCTTCATTAGAGAGTCAAGTTGTATGCGAGTTCTTCATCAGAGAGCGAAGACGATCGTCTAGTGGTGCTTCTATAATGTGTCTTTGTTTCTTGATTGATTGCTTGTCTTTGAGAGTTATAATGTGTTGAATATGTACAAACGCTTCCAAGTGATCAATCCTTCAAGAAAATACATATTTCCATTACGGCAGGAGTAAGTCTTGTTTTTTTAATTGGTAACACCCTGATATTAGTAGAAACGACCGATTCCAAAGCTATTGTAGAAGCTTGAACGATTAGTAAATATCAAGTCATGGCGACTAGACTGTAAATTAAGTTTTTTTTTTCCCAACAAGCCAAAATATCAAAATTTATAAAACTCCTTGAGTCAAGTAAGGAACAAAAAAACCGTTAATTTATACCTCCCAAACTCGCTACTTGGATTACCTCGAGAACGTTTACCATTATCATTTCTCAAATTGTTATATAAACTAGTTATTAGACCCGCCGCGTTGCGGCGGGATTGCTAATCTTAGTAGCGGTGTTCTTGAAGAAGTAGTTACGTTGAGTTTATTAGCCGTCCAATAGAACTTAAGCCCCCCGCGTTGCGCCGGGGGGGGGGGGGGCATAAAACTATTGAAAATAACAATGGAACGCTTTGTTGAACACATAAACTCAAATTATGCCCAGTTTTAGGAAAAAGTGCGCGAACTCCAGTGTTGCCATTATAGAGGACTTTTAGTAGATGAATCAAAACGTAACAGAAGTTTACATAATGGTGAATTATGCTTATTGCATTCGATTGTTTCACGTAAACACAAAATTACTCATCTTGCAAGTTCGTGAAATCAATTTTGCAGCATACCAAAGAACATGCCTTTATAACACCCAAGATAAAACCAAACTCCCAATCCCATTATTTTTCCACCACACAACTTAAAGAAAGAGATCTTCCTCTTCCTAATCTCTTTAAAACTGCTATTGCAAGCTTGCAATAGCCTTCCATCTTCCTCATAGATCAAGTATGGAGCTTCACCTTTTATTATTGGCATATCAATTATCAAAGCAACATCGGTTCTTTCTTGAGATCACACGATCCAGTGGAACCAATCTTACTTGAAGCTCAATTTCTTCAACAACTAACGTTTGAACGTTTAGACTAACAACAGGCTCAGATTAAACCTTCACAGCCTTTAACATATTGATAGAACATAATCAAAAGATAACTGACATTACCTCAAATCCAGACGTAGGTTCAGACGAGTGCTTTGAACACAAATGGCTGCAAAGAACTTTGTTATTTGGTTATGCCACACCAAGATGTGATTCTTTATATTAATCATCATCACAACCTCATAAGCTGATAAATATAAGTCTCAAGTCAACAAAATGGGGCTTTGATGATAACCAATCTTGTTGTAGAAGACTCATAAGTTAGTCATCCACTGAGGAAAACCCCAAACTGTATTAACATTATTGAGTCCCCAAATTTATCGACACCAAAAGTCAAAAGTACCAAATTGAATAACTTTCAATTTCAAAGTTGGAATAAAATCAAACTATAGTGCTTCAAATACAGTTTATTACTTCAAGAATGCATAATAACCTTAATTGAGGAACTATGGATCCGTCGGCGCCATGGAACGGCCGGCGATCGACAACGCCGATCTCCGCCACCGCCTAGGATTCCAAAATGGAACCTGGCAACAGACGAATCGGAAACATCACCCCGTCTTACCTCCTCCGCGGCCGCCGCCTAGGATTCTAAAATGGAAGCTGGCAACAGCCAAGATTAGAAGAGATCAGATTTGCAAAATACCGAAGATGTCCGGCTACTATTTGTTTAAGAAAATAGAGAGAAAATGATGGATTGTGATGATGGTGTAGACTGGAAAGCACATAGGAACCTCTGGCTGTTGAGAGAGCATAACACGTGTAGTGTACGTGGAAAGGTATGGAAACATGGGATAAAGTACAACCTTTCTTACACAGAGTACAAACATTTATGCGTCGAATACAGTGAATAGTATTATTGAGAGAAGGCACCGACCTTTTTTTGTTCACACAGTGTACAACTCTAATTGCAACTTGTACAACTAGCAATGCAGCAGTTCACTTGAAATTGTATACTTATAAAATTAGTCCACGTGTTTTTCTGAACTACCTGATCATGTTGCCATTGAATTGTGTATAGGTGTGTGAAACCATATTATGAAATATCAAACATATTTTGAAATGATTGGCTAAATTTAGTTTTTGTTGCAGAAAATGAGGCCATATTTGCATAAACCAAATCACTTGTGTTTTCAATTAACAGTTCAATACCGAAAACACTTAGATGCAGGTTCAATGCAGTGGCACAACAAAACGTGGGAGGTATCGCGGTCAATATTTTTGTAATTTTGTTAACATTGGTCATATCGTTTGATCAAAGAAAGCTTATTATATTCATACTCTGCTCTTCTAATTAAGTCGTTACACATTAACCATAATTCACCAAAAACTATAGAATTCATGGGATAATACTCCTGATGCAGTTTTAAAAGACTATAATAACCTCACTTGTTTTGCACATGCTAGTTTACCTAATAACTAACAAGATTTGCTGGTAAAGGATGAAAAAACAAAAGGGGGGAAACTTGAAGAATGCCTAGTGTGAATTTTAAATGTTAAGAATCTGAAAATAGTGATAAACGGATGAATTTTGTAATGGACAATCTTGGTGTAGGTCACGACACCGGATCAGACAACGAAGGAATTTTGTTCTTGATAAACTATCGAGACAGGTACGACACATCAAACGATTGAGTAAATAATATAAAGGACAAACGATCCCGTAATCGGTAAAAGATTCATATAATAAACGAATACTGACTGTAACATCCTATTTTTCGGTTATAATAATAAATGAAATTTCGTTTATTTTATAGTGTGTCATTTATCAGTTTAGATATAAACTAACAGAAGGTGGGCTTGGACTTTAGAAGATGGGATAAGAGATGAAATGAGCCTTAGGTCCACGAGCTTAAGGGAGTATAAAAACCCTTTAAACCCTAATCTTTTCCATTTTTATCCATCTCTACACTATAGCCTACACCATCAAAAACACACTCAAACACCATCCTTTATCCCGAGTCAAGATCCGAAGTTGAGAACCCGAACTTGATAGTGCTAAAACATCGTGACGAACCGAACAACATCGAGACTAGACCGTGTTCGTAAACCGACTCGTTTAAGGTACGTTTATATCGAAAACTTGATCGTTTAGGTCCGGTTTATATCTAGAAATCTTATATCTATGTTTAAATGGTAAAAACAAAACTGATGCATCAAACCTTACTGGAATTCGTTTACATTTGATAGTTTAATTGTTCGGTTAACGAGCCGTATGTATATATGGGTAAATCGCACCCTTTACACGTGAATGTTTGGCCAATTTGATGATTAAGGTTTGTAGGCGATGTGATTTCGAGTTCAATGGTACCAAATTCGTGTTATTTCGTAGAGATTTGAGGTCTAATTGTAGATCTGATGAAGGTTGACTGTTATTGTTCTTGACAATTTTGACTTTGACCTCTGAGTCAAAGTTTGGATAAGACTGACCCAATTCGTTATGTTAAAATAACGAATCAGGTGATTCGTTACTCACCCAATTCGTTATGATTAAGGCAACGAATCAGGTCATTCGTTACTCTTCAGTTCATGATAATAAGATGACGAATTACATAAAGAATCAAGTGATTCGTCACCCACCAATTCGCTATGTTCAAAATAACGAATCAGGAGATTCGTTAGTCATCAATTCGTCATGATAACGAATCAGGAGATTCGTTAATTAACCAAATTCGTTTTATTAAGATAACGAATCAGAATGACGAATCAGAGGATGATAAGATAACGAATCAGACATGTAAGATAATGAATCAGATAGCAAATCAGGCTTAATTCATTATAGAGAATGAGATA
This sequence comes from Bidens hawaiensis, assembly GCF_021521415.1. Classification (NCBI taxonomy): domain Eukaryota; kingdom Viridiplantae; phylum Streptophyta; class Magnoliopsida; order Asterales; family Asteraceae; genus Bidens; species Bidens hawaiensis. The sequence goes on along the minus strand of NW_027493975.1, from coordinate 92,358 downwards.
GCGAATTAAATAACAATTTAAAATCCTAATGGAAAATGTGTTAAGACAGTTAATGAAAATAAAACTTTTCCAAGCTGACCTTTAACCCCAGCCAGGGGCTCTGCCCCTTGGACCCCGCTAGGGGCTGCCGCCCCTAGAACCTTGCTGCCAGGGGAGCTGCCCCCGACCCCCGTTCGTTGAGGGTTATAATTAAACTAGAAATACGTTATGAAAAGTGATAGTAATTAATACGCGTAATTGTTATACAGTCAGCCGTGCACAACTAAAGAAAGGGATTATCATTAACGGTGAATGTAGCCGCATTCAGGTGAGTTTCTAGCCCCATTTCCTTGTTATGTTTTTGGGGCTGTGTGTATACTCGATGTGATGGTTAATACACTTATTTTAAATGGTAAGTGTATTCCATGGATGATTTCTGTGATAGATATTATGTTAAGTATGTGAATGAAAGCTTGTCGGTACGTGAACGATCTTCGGATATTGCACGTATTGAAAAGGGAGGTATGTATATGAAAGATCGATGTGTATGATATATATATATGTACAACATATGAATATGTATGAATGATTAAAGAAAATATATGTACGTTACGGGTATGTAAAGACAATATGTACGAAGATGAAGAAGTAAGGGATCAAACCCTAATAATATCTGAGATAGAGAAGAAAGGGATCAAACCTTAATAATATCTGAGATAGAGAAGAAAAGAGGGATCAGACCCTAATAATATCTGAGATAGAGAAGAAAGTGATCAGACCCTAATAATATCTGAGATAGACAAGAAAGGGATCAGACCCTAATAATATCTGAGATAGACAAGGATAGAGGGATCTGACCCTAATCTGAGATAGATTGAACAATAATTATATAGTATGAAAGTATGTAAGAATTATGTAATGAAAGTAAATTAGTAAAGTAATTATTATGTATCTTCGGATGCATAATGGGAGGTAAGTATATGTATTGTATGATGTATGATTAACTAGAACTCACTCAGCGTAGCTGACTTTTAGTATGCACACATGTGAGTAGAATGAGACAGCTGGCTTGAGCGGGGACACGTGGCAGAAGAATAAGATGGCATCTGAAGACTTATAATGTTATAATTTTGAAAGACAAGAATGTTTGATTAAGACAAGTTATGAATTTTTTTGTAATGTTTATGAAAGTTTTAATTTCCGCGTAAAGTTTTAATTAACTCTGATTAGTAGAACTGTGTTTATGAGTAAATCCAACGCCCAACGTAGGGCACCGATAACGAGGCCTTACACTGACCCCACCCAAGGTGAGCTCCCCATTGGGTGAGTGATTTACACCATACAAATACACACAAACAAAGTAAATAAATGCCCTAATTATATCCTTACATAAATATTCAAGAAGATCTCTTCCCCGTTGAAGTTAAACGCGTTCATTGAAGCTCTCATCTCGTAACCTGATTTCTTACTCACTTTAACTATTAACTTGACCATAATATATTTAACGAGTTTCTCATTTTGATATCGTAAGTTACTAATTTTTGGCCTTACAATCACCCCATTGATTTGTGATATTTAAACTTTGTCAAACCATGTCTCGTATCTTCACAAATCACACGATAAATCGAAGCCTCTTCGTTTTGATTCACCACTTCAAGGTATGACCCATATTATTTAATTCATGAAGGAACTCCCACTTCTTTATTCATTCTCTCAGACCTTAAGCAATATATGTTGAGAAGAGCTTGAATATCCACAAATTAATTTTGAATTACCGGATTCAACTATCAAATGACAAAACTCATTATTTCTTCTTTAATCTAAACCCATATCCAATTTGTTCAAAGTTCACCACACGGATCCAACTTCTCGAACACCTTAAAAATAATATAAAAATAACAAGCTCTGAACACGGTTAAACAATGATGAAAACTCAATCCATTTTGACTTTCTTCAATATGATCAATCCGAACATATAATAATTTCTTGGCCCAAAAATAGTTCTATATAATCAGGCCAAACAAAATTAAAATTCCCAAATGAACCAGCCCATAAATAGCCGATCTGATTATTAATTAGAACCCACATTTATTGATCATATATTAAACTTTAAAAGGAAAAAAAAAGCGTTTGTTAACTTTGTATTATAAAACATTAAAAGGATGTCGTTCAAGGAATAAAAAACATTAAAAGGACAAAAAAAAGGAAACGTCAAAACTTTGTAGTCTATGTGATCAATCATCATGACACATTTAATATCTGGTCCAAAGCAGCCTTGAGAAGGCCCAACCCATATGCAGCCCAATATGTAAAGTTTACATCATTTGCAACCCTAGCCTTAAACTTATGAGCCACCGACATGGAGATGTCACAGATCTGACCTAGCCGCAATTCTGTGACCGGCCGCCAGAAAACTAGTCGGAGCCACGACAATCACCGGAAACCCGGTACCGTCACCACCTCCATAGCCATAACCTCTCCGGAAAACCGAAACTGACAGCCCCTTCCGTCGGCGGTGGAACCACCATCGGATCTTCCATGTTCCACCGTTCACGGCCGCCACCACCATCCCAGATCATGTCAACCCTAGCCGCCGGTTCACTCTCGTCATACACACCTCATGTCACTTCACCAGAAAACCGTTCACCGGAAAAACGAACTCCGATGACATCACCAGCCATACATCATCATCCATCCTCCAACATCTCCGTAACAATGTTCTCCGTCTAGTTTACCATCCAAACGTCGGCAACATCTATATCTCCTGTGAGAACATGTAACACCTGACTTAAGCGGAAACGCCTGAGTGTGACGTACAGATTGCTCAAAACACATGTGACACTATTAAGTGACAATATTATCATTAATTAACTTAAGCATCAAATACACAAGTTCTAAGATAAAGAAATACAAGAAAACAAAAACAATTAACAACTTGACTATTTATTAATATAACCTAAGTTCTAGTGTTTTCTCAAAGTCTCATCCTCTAATGAATTGTACATGTAACATATATACAAGGTACAGTCAATTAAACAAATAGTTGGTGAGTTCACACAAGTTTTGATATAAATACGTAAAACCCATACAATTCCATGAGACAAGTGTAATAATCGTGCAAGTAAGGTCCTTTCTAGTTGGTAACAACCAATGTACTCGGATAATGAAGCCCTTTTTCACTCATAACAAAATGGTCCTGAGTGCGGGGGGGGGGGGGGGGGGAGAGAGGTGTATAATCATATTTATTGAGGCTACCATGTGCAAGTAATTTCGAGCAAGTAATCAAGTAAGCACACTAGTTCATGATATGAATTATAGTTTTGTAAATGAATAAGTAAACAGTTGTATTGAGAAGATATATATGCTACCCAAAATGTGTAAAAGCGTTAAAAAGGGGAAAACTCACCTTAACAAGTGAAGCTAAGCTTGAAATGACAATCGAAAGTGCGTCAAAGAAATTGAAACGATAGAACCTCACGAACTATAAGAAAAAAATACAATAACTAAAGATTACTAACATGATTGTAAAGGTTGAATAATATAATTTTAGGAATCATGAATTAATTTATTATCTTAAGGGCATTTTATTATAATAATATTTTTTAGCTTTACGAACTTTTAACAATTATATTATGGTTTTAATATTATTTAATTATTAGTTTATCACTAAAATGAGGATTATAATATTTATTGAACACGGATTTTAACGTTATAATTTTATCTCGAAAACAATTAAGGTAGGGTATTATGAAGATTAATGAAATAATATAATGATATAATATTAATCGGGTTTTCACGAAATTAACGAAACCTAAAAGTTGGTTTTTGAATGAGAAATGATAAAAATAATTTTTAACAAATTTTATATACTTTAAAATAATATTATTTAGTGTATAATAATTTTTAATAATTTATTTGATCAATATAAAAAAACTAAAAAGGCTTTAAAGAAAATAAATAAAAAATCGGTCTGAAACAAGTTTAAGCGAGTGGTTCATTTCCGGTCGGACTCGAACTCAACTTTAGGTTGGGTACGTTTCCGATATGGTAAAAATATTATTTTACAAAGAGTGAGATGAAAGAATTAATTTTAGATGTTGGATAAAGAAAATAACTAAACCGAATCGAATAAATACATAAGCGAGTCAAGTTCGTTTTTGATGAACTAACACTAATGTTAGATAAATTTTAATATAACAAAAGTTCTAAATGATCCGAAGAAGCAGAAAATTCCTGGAAGAAAAACATAAATAATAAAATAAGAGATCTTGAACTTCAAGGTTTGACTTCATAAATCAAAGTAGGTGAAAATCACCAAATTGAGAGAATATCAACAACCTTTTGTAAATTGAGTTGTGAGAAAATGAGAAAGAATGAAACTTTATTTATAAGTGAATTGAGCTAGAGTTGTTTCAGTTGAATTAAATTGGTCAAAATACTTAATGGATCATGAATGCCATTCAAAGCTTGTAAGTGGTCATAAAAATTAAGTTGTAAAATTATATTCAAACAAATTTATTATCATCATAAAGGAATTTTGACCAAAATTTTAATGTAGTAGGAATGTATATTTCATATTAAAAAAATAACTTTAGATAAAAATAAATGTGACATAACTATATTAAAAGGATGTACTTTGGTTATGATATTTGAATAAAGAAAAATCAAAGGTGTTATAATATATATACATATTAGTAACAATTAGTATCATTAAATAACTTTAGAAAAGAAAAACTATTACATACGAAATATGTAACATGTGAGTATATGTATAACTAACCGAATTACATCAAATAATAAAACAGGTCGGTTTAATGAATACAATATAAATATAGAAATTGGCGAATGTCACATGAAATAATAAAATACTTGAAACGAAAATGGATATGTATGTATGTATGTATGTATGTATGTATGGGTTTAAGTTCAGAAAAGAAGTCATTTTATTGCAAGAAATACGAGAAGTCATTTCAACCAATCAAGTTTTTTCTTTTTGTTTTTTTTCTTTTAATTTAATATAAGAGTATTATGGTAAAGAAGTAAAATTATTATTTTGGTAACTATTAATTTCTTTAGAAGTTCATTAATTCATTTATTAATTTGTTTTTTTTTATAACTAAGTTTAAAATACATTTATCGCTTGATTCATTTTGTATGAATCTGATTCATTCTTAGATTTTTTTACTTATTTATTATTAATTGAATTACAAAACACCAATATTCTTGTTTATCTTATCATCTTACAAGATCATAATTTGAAGTTGAAAAGATCACTTTGTAATTGGAAATAAAAATCGGCTTTTTGAAATAGAAATTATCAAGATCATATGTTATCATACAAATCATCATCAAACATATCAAAAAGTAATGGTCAACTGATTTGACCAGAAAGAATATCATATCATACAACGTTAGGTTCAATGTACTTTTATCCCCTGTCATCACACAACTAATGTTGTATTCCACTAAATCCTTTTTTAGCGGCTTACATAAAAGAAAATACATACGTTATAAACTGATTCAAACTCTTCAATGATATCCTACAAGTCCTACACTGCAAAGCTAATACTTACAAACTACACATAACAATACCATCATACACATCCAATATCAGAAAGATAATACATATACATTATATAAACCATAATACAGACCCTACATTATAGATATAATAACAATCCTACACTGTAGATAACATTAACATACACATCCTACAAAACATACATAGTCCTACACTGCAGATACAACATTAACATACACATCCTAAACATCTTACAAAACATACACAAACTACACTGCAGATCTACCATTAACGTACACATCCTAAACATCCTACAAAACATACACATCTTACATATAGTACACATAACATACAAGCACATTCTACAATGCCATACACTGTCATACAATACCATTACACAATTTATACAAACCCAATAAAGCCATACATTATCACTTCACATCTCTACTCTGTCATAAACAGAACACACATTTGAAAATAATCATACACAAAATATAAACATCCAACACTAACATACTAGGTTTTGTCATCAACCGAACTTAGAACATCCAGATCTTTATGCCCGATAGCGTAATATTGGTCGTATATTTAGTATTTGAATTGAATATTACTTGCTTCTGCCTTCTAACTCCTCTCTTAAACCATGATTCTAATTTATTTTCCCCATGAAGATCTCCATATACCAAAGATCACAGCCTACACAGTTGATGAAGATTACAACACAGTTAACAACCAACACACTAAACAAACATTGTGTATACACATAATATACATGATATCATACACAACAAACATGACATACTACACACTCAATGACATCCCACACAGTGGCAAAAAAAAAGTTAACCTACATACAGAAGCAATATTTGCCTACATATGTATAAAAAACGCGTCATTCACAACAAACAAAGCGTCCTACACACAATAACATCCTACACTACAAACGTTCTATAAATTACAAACATTCCATACACCACAAATATGACATGTAAGGCCCCGTTACCGGTAGCCCTACTTTAGTGTTGGAATTACTCATAAACGCAGTTCTAAATATCAGAGTTAATAAAAACTTTACGCGGAATATAAAACTTTCGTAAACATTGCACAATAATTCGTGACTTGTCTTAAATCATAACTTTAAACATGTCTTTCAGTTCAAACATTAACAAACAAATCTTCATATGCCAGCTTCCTTATTCATCTGCCATGCGTCTCTCATCAAGCCAGCTGCCTCATCCTACTCACCTGCGTGCATACTAAAAGTCAGCTACGCTGAGTGAGTTCTAGTTAATCATGTAATATACATTACATCCATATACATACACATGCATCCGAAGACACATACTCTCGTCTTTTCTTACATACTTATTTACATACTTACGTACATACTTTCATTCTTTCTTTCGTACTTACTTACATACTTTCATTCATACATATACGTTTTAAAGAGCATTTCGCCCTGTAACCTTCGTCGATATTTTAAGGTTCGGTTCCCTACGTTCGCCGATATTATTAGAGTCGGTTCCCTTCATTCGCCGACATTATTAGGGCCGGTTCCCTACATTCGCGCTACTATAACATACATGTCATTTACATACTTTCCTTGACGATATGTGCAATCTTCGAAGAGTGTTCACGTACCATCAACATTTCATACATATATTGTTCATACTTCATACATAATCATACATACGTCATTCATACATCATACATATCAATCATACCTTTAACTAACACTTGACGGCACATGCAATATCCGAAGATCGTTCGCGCACCGTCAAGCAATCGCCATACATAATCATACAAGGCATACACTTACCACCTAAGGTAAATGTATTGACTATCACATCGAGTATGCACACAGCCCCAAAAACATAACTAAGAAGTGGGGCTAGAAACTCCCCTCTTGAGCTGTGCACGACTAACTGTATAATAATTATACGTATCAATAGACTATCATTACACATATCGTCTCTCTAGTTTAATTACCCTCAACGAACGGGGGTCCGGGGGCAGCGCCCCTGGCAGCGGGGTTCTAGGGGTGGCAGCCCCTAGCGGGGTCCAAGGGGCAGAGCCCCTGGCTGGGGTTAACACATTTTCCATTAGGATTTCGAATCATTAAATAATTTGCCACTTAGTAGTCCAAGGCTTATTTGTAATTAAATCATTCTTTTCTAAGTCCAGGGACTGTTATTGTCATTCTGTTAAACTTCTAATTCGTTACCTATCCTTAACGAACTGACTTGTCATGACGAACTGGTTATTTTAACGAATTGAACCCTTCTAACGAACTGGACCCTTAACGAATCAGTCCATAGCGAACTAGTCTATGTAACGAATTGGACCTTTCAATTCGTTATCTTTTAACTATAGCGAATCAAGGGTAATTCGCTATCCTTTCCCCTTAACGAACTGAAGTTAGTTTGTTATGTTTCCTTAGGCGAATCAGCTAGCGAATCACTTTAATTCGTTAGTTATTTCTTAGCGAACTAGGGTTAGGTTTTGTCAGAGAATGTCAGAAATATTCTCTGACATCCTTAAATACCCAGCCGCCTTTCCGGCGCCGCCGTGCCGGAAAACCGGGCGGTGGCCGGAAAAAACGTGTTTCAGCACCGTTTTCACCGTTTTTCGTCCCGTTCGATCCAAATATGAGCTAGGGTGACCCATAAGCTCATCATAGGTTCGGTTTATACCCGATTCCACTCGGATCTTGTGACTTAAACGGTTTAACGGTGTCGGCTCGTCGTTTCGCGATTATCTCTAACGGGCTTAAGCTCATACAATAAAATACTATCATACCTTGGGTCGGGATCGGTTTACTTGGTGATTTCAGCTAGAGAGAGACTAGAGAGATAGAGCTTAAGTGTGTGATTTTGTGGTGTATGGAGTATGTGTAAAAATGAATTAAATGGGTGATTAATGGTTTATATAATTATTGATCATGGGCTTAAGCCCATGGTCTTTCCTTATTTCGTCCATAACCCAAATCCATAACCCATATCCATTTACCCATCACTAGCCTGACTCATAACAACTTATATTTCGTTTATTAACTGAAATCAGAGAATGGGATGTTTCAGCACCGTTTTCACCGTTTTTCGTCCCGTTCGATCCAGATATGAGCTAGGGTGACCCCTAAGCTCATCATAGGTTCGGTTTATACCCGATTCCACCCGGATCTTGTGACTTAAACGGTTTAACGGTGTCGGCTTGTCGTTTCGCGATTATCTCTAACGGGCTTAAGCTCATACAATAAAATACTATCATACCTTGGGTCGGGATCGGTTTACTTGGTGATTTCGGCTAGAGAGAGACTAGAGAGATAGAGCTTAAGTGTGTGATTTTGTGGTGTATGGAGTATGTGTAAAAATGAATTAAATGGGTGATTAATGGTTTATATAATTATTGATCATGGGCTTAAGCCCATGGTCTTTCCTTATTTCGTCCATAACCCAAATCCAACCCATATCCATTTACCCATCACTAGCCTGACTCATAACAACTCATATTTCGTTTATTAACTGAAATCAGAGAACGGGATGTTACAAGTCTTCCCTCCTTAAAGAGGTTTCGTCCCCGAAACTAAATATTACATAAACAAATCTGGATAAAACTTGCGCATCTCTTCCTCAGCTTCCCATGTAGCGTCCGATCCCTTGCGATGCTTCCATATCACTTTCACTAGGGGTATAACCTTGTGTCGGAGTTGCTTTTCCTTGCGATCAACTATCTTGATTGGTTGCTCAATGTAATTCAATTGTTCATCAACCTCAATGTCCATCAATGGCACGTGAGACGTGTCATCAGCTAGACACTTCCTTAGATGAGAAACATGGAAGGTTGAATGAATACCTTCTAACTCACCGGGTAAATCCAGCTTATAAGCTACTTCCCCCACACGATCTAAAATCTTAAACGGTCCAATGTACGTCAGACTCAACGTTCCTCTCTTCCTAAAACGAATAATTCATTTCCAAGGCGAGACCTTGAGCATCACATTTTCACCAACTTTAAACTTAACCGGTCGTCGTCGCTTATCGGCATACGACTTCTGTCTGTCTTGAGCAGCTTCATTCTTGCTTTGATCTAGTCGAACCTTGAGGAGGTTTCTTGCACAACTTCTAGGCTTCCCATCTCCTTCTGACCAATCTCTCCCCAGCATACTGGAGTTCTACAGCGTCTTCCATACAACATCTCGAACGGTGGCATCCCAATACTTGAATGGTAGCTGTTGTCGTAAGAGAACTCTGCCAGATGCAGATGATCGTCCCAACTCCCTCTAAAGTCCAAAACACAAGCACGTAGCATATCCTCAAGGGTTTGGATCATCCTTTCAGACTGTCCATCAGTTTGAGGATGATACGCCATACTGATGTTCAGTCTTGTTCCCATAGCTTCATGGAACTTCTTCCAAAACCTCGAAGTAAAACGAGTAACTCTATCAGACACGATCGATAATGGCACTCCATGCTTAGATACAACCTCTTTAATGAACAAGCTTGCTAACTTCTCTGACGAGATAGCCTCTCGTATAGGCAGAAAGTGAGCACTCTTTGTCAAACGGTCCACAACCACCTAGATGGTATCATGATGCTTAGCTGTACGAGGTAGCTTAGTTATGAAATCCATGGTGATGTGTTCCCATTTCCATTCTGGTATCTCTAAAGGTTGCATCTTCCCATAAGGCTTCTGATGCTCTGCCTTGACTTGTAAATAAGTTAAGCACCTACTGACATAATATACCACATCATTCTTCATTCCTGGCCACCAATAGTCTCTTTTCAATTCTACGTACATCTTCGTAGCTCCTGGATGAATCGAATATCTTGACTTATGAACTTCATCTAAGATTCTACCTCTGAGATCTCCATGGTGTGGAATCCACATGCGGTCAAACCTAGTCCTAATACCATGCGTGTTTTCCATCAACTCGTCTTGCTGACCAAAAATTCTTTCTTTCTTTACTAGCCCTTCATCTACCAGCACTTCAAACTGCACCTTGATGATTTCTTCAATTAAGCTTGAGTTCATAATTAGCTGATATGACTTTACTGTTGCAATGACTTCCTCATTCTTACGGCTTAGCGCATCAGCTACCACGTTAGCTTTACCAGGGTAGTACTTAATATCGCAGTCGTAATCCTTTATCAATTCTGACCATCTTCTCTGCCTCATGTTCAATTCCTTCTGCTCGAAGAAGTACTTTAAACTCTTATGATCTGTGTAAATGGTACACTTAGTACCATACAGATAGTGTCTCCATATCTTGAGAGCATGCACTACTGCTGCTAGCTCCAAATCATGCGTCGGATAAGTACTCTCATGGATTTTCAATTATCTAGACGCGTAAGCTATCACCTTTCCTCGTTGCATCAACACGCAGCCTAACCCACGATGCGAAGCATCAGTACAAACAACCAAATCCTCGTCACCATCGGGTAAAGCAAGGATTGGAGCTTGCGCGAGTCTCTTGTTTAACTCCTGGAAAGCCTCTTCCTGAAACTTACCCCAACTGAATACTATCGACTTTCGGGTTATGCTGGTCAACGGTGCGGCTATCTTGAAGAAACCTTCAATGAATCTCCTATAGTAGCCAGCTAACCCTAAGAAGCTTCGTATATCAGTCGGGTTCTGCGGAGTCTTCCAATTGGTTATCGCCTCAATCTTAGCTGGGTCCACGGTAATCCCTTTAGGATTGATCACGTGACCTAGAAATTGCACTTCTCGCAACCAGAACGCGCATTTCGAAAACTTAGCATGCAACTTCTCTTTCTTCAGAGTCTCCAATACTTCTCTCAGATGCTCAGCATGATCAGACTTGCTCTTTGAATAAATCAATATATCGTCGATGAAGACAATAACTGACTTATCCAACATTGGCCGACACACCCTATTCATCATGTCCATAAATGCTGCGGGAGCATTCGTTAGACCGAATGACATTACGAGGAACTCGTAGTGTCCATACCGCGTCCGAAACCCTGTTTTAGGGATGTCTGCCTCCTTCACTTTCAACTTATGATAGCCTGATCTGAGATCTATTTGTGAGAACCTGCTTGACCCTTGTAGTTGGTAAAACAGATCGTCAATCCTTGGCAAAGGATATATATTCTTTACCGTAAGCTTGTTTAACTAGCAATAGTCTATGTACATTCTCATACTTCCATCTTTCTTCTTTACGAACAACACTGGCGCGCCCCAAGGAGAAACACTTGGTCTTATGAAACCTTTGTTGAGGAGTTCTTGTAGTTGGGACATCAATTCTTTCATCTCAGACGTCGCTAGACGGTAAGGCGCTTTCGCGACGGGCTGGGCTCATGGTACTAAGTCTATCTGGAATTCTATCTCTCGCTCCGGTGGCAACCCCGGATGATCCTCAGGAAATACTTCTGGGTAATCGCACACGATAGGAACATCTTTCATTTCTTTCGTCTCAGCGGTAGCGTTGACAACATACGCCAGGTAGGCACCACACCCTCGTCTTAATAACCCTTTGGCTTTTATCATCGAAATGACGTTAAGCTCTGAACTTTCCTTATCACCATAAACCGTCACCGCACTGCCATCCAAGGACTTTATCTTTATTATCCTACTCTTACATATTATCTGAGCTTCATACTCGGACAACCAATCCATTCCCAAAACTACATCGAACCCTCCTAAGGTCATGACATACAAAGTAACAGGGAACTCATGTCCTTCTAATTCTATCTCACAGTCCTTAACCATTTTCGTTACTTTCACCGAGGTCTCACTAGCGGTTTCTACTATGAAGGTTTCAGACACTCGACAACGTTTCATTTTAGGTAGTTTACTAAACGTCGTAGCTACAAAACTTCTATTCGCGCCCGAATCAAATAATACCGAAGCAGAAATACCGTTTACTAAGAACGTACCCGTCACAACATAAGGAATCTGCCTAGCTTGTTCCTGGGTCAGCATGTAGGCTCTTGTTCTCGGCCTCGCTTGATCAGCATATTTCTTCTCACTCCCTCTTGCTTCACCACTCGTACAAGTCCTCGCCAAGTGACCTGTCTGTCCGCACTTTTAACACGCGGGCTTCGCATAGCAACCTTGAGCAAAGTGCCCCATCTTACCACATTTGTAGCAGGCATTTTATCCTGATCTACACTCCCCACCATGGGACTTCCCACACTTGCGTCACACCTCAGACCCAGTGCCCCACTTGCACTCTCCAGCGTGCATCTTTCCGCACGTCCTACATGACCTTTTCTCCCACACTCTTGGTTGCTTGTTCTTGGGATTCCACATCTGAGTACTAGGTCGTTTGGCAGGCGCGACCCACTTCTTCTCCTTCTTCTCATCCATATCCACCTCATCTGTCAAGTCCTCATAAACCGTTTCCGCGAGCCCCACAGCAGAATCAAAAGTACCTGGTCTACCAGCCTTGACCAAGACACGAACATTCTGTGGCAGTCCCCTGAGGTAGCATTTGATCCGCTTGGCCTCGGTGTTCACCATGTCTGGCACCAACCTTGACAGACGGTTGAATTCAGTGAGGTATTCTCGGTGCGTCATCTTACTCGCCTTCAGACTTAAGAACTTCATCTCAACCTTCTCTATCTCTGCATCAGCACAGAATCATTTCATCACTAACTCCTATAGATCGTCCCACCTCAAGGCCTTGATCTCTTCTCGACTCTTCCTCTGCTCAACGGTCTCCCACCAGTACATCGCCTCCTCACCGAATGATTGGGTAGCATACCTCACAGCTTGGTCGGGACGACATTCGCTAATTCAGATAATTTTGTCCATCGCGGTTATCCATTGGAGAGTAGTGATTGCGTGTCCTAAGCCGGTTAGCTCCGGTGGACCACAGCTTTTGAAAGACTTATAGTTGCACCCACCTCGGCCCCTTTTCTTGTCATCAAACTTCACTGACTTAACCACGCTTGATTCTTCCCCCTCCCCTTCATTATTTTTCTTACCATCTCCTTCCGCCCTTTCAGCGGTTCTTTCAAGGCCTCCAGCAGACCCTTCAGCATTCCAGTTCTTCGCAGCAGCTGCTACCGCTTGAGCAATGGCAGCTTGAACAGCAGGGTCAAGTTGATAACCTTCGTTGTTACTCGGATTTCCACCGACTGCACTTCCTTCGCCTTCATTGTTAGTAGCGGCCTCTACTGACGGCTCTCGGGCAACACGTGGCCTACCACGACGTCCTGTACGCCCTCCTTTTCCAGCAGCTTTCTTAGCTCCAGCGAAGGAAGTTGGAGTAGAAAGAAGAAGGCATAGTTGCCCAACCAATCAGATCAGTCACCAGGGAAAAACGTGGCAAGTCCTGATCTAAAGATGTTGCTTGGTGAAGGTGGGTTCTCAGGAGAAAGACAGCCTTAAGGTGCTAACGGAGCTTCCACGTCTCAGTCCAAGAAGGTGCTTGCTTTATTGGTTGGCAGCTTGGTTATAGTCGTTCACGGTGCCTATCTCGATTCTTAAACAACCTCTACCGTCCGGTCGAGTCAGCTTCGATGAAATAGCCGTACGCACTCTGGAGGAATCCTATCTTTTTGTTGAGTGGAAGTAGGACCCAAAAGTCTAAATAGGGAGTTATAAATTCCCCATCTCATTGGGGGCGGAAAACGAATCGGCATCGCCATTCGTATTCTATAAGAAAACACAAACGTCATCACTTAAGGAACCATTTAGTACAAGGATAGTAAGGCTAACAGGTAATAACAGTGGCCAGCTGTGATTAGCTGATCACGTCACTTTCCGTGTCCTATACACTTTCTCTTATGAGTCTATTTGTGCTAGTTCTATTTCTAACAGTTAGACAATCAAACAGTTCATATCATCACGTACCCTATCCCTAGCAACTAAACTAGCATTCATACATTCTCTATTTAGCTACTACGCAAAAATTTATTCATTATTCTCCTTTACATGTGAATTTAATCACATAGTTTACCTTTACTTAGTTTGCTTGAGTGACACATGGCATTCTCGTACTGGCATCTTCTTTCTTTTCTTACTTTAATCCCATTCTCTGTTTGAGTCCAAGCATGTAGGATGCTTAAATCTCTCAAACTTTGCTCTGATACCAACTTGTAAGGCCCCGTTATCGCTAGCCCTACTTTAGTGTTGGAATTACTCATAAACGCAGTTATAAATATCAGAGATAATAAAAATTTACGCGGAATATAAAACTTTCATAAACATTACACAATAATTCGTGACTTGTCTTAAATCATAACTTTAACCATGTCTTTCAGTTCAAACATTAACAAACAAATCTTCATATGCCAGCTTCCTTATTCATCTGCCATGTGTCTCTCATCAAGTCAGCTGCCTCATCCTACTCACCTGCGTGCATACTAAAAGTCAGCTACGCTGAGTGAGTTCTAGTTAATCAGGTAACATACATTACATCCATATACATACACATGCATCTGAAGACACATACTCTCATCTTGAGTGACACATGGCATTCTCGTACTGGCATCTTCTTTCTTTTATTACTTAATCCCATTCTCTGTTCGAGTCCAAGCATGTAGGATGCTTAAATCTCTCGAACTTTGCTCTGATACCAACTTGTAAGGCCCCGTTACCGGTAGCCCTAGTTTAGTGTTGGAATTACTCATAAACGCAGTTCTAAATATCAGAGTTAATAAAAACTTTACGCGGAATATAAACTTTCATAAACATTACACAATAATTCGTGACTTGTCTTAAATCATAACTTTAAACATGTCTTTCAGTTCAAACATTAACAAACAAATCTTCATATGCCAGCTTCCTTATTCATCTGCCATGTGTCTCTCATCAAGCCAGCTGCCTCATCCTACTCACCTGCGTGCATACTAAAAGTCAGCTACGCTGAGTGAGTTCTAGTTAATCAGGTAACATACATTACATCCATATACATACACATGCATCTGAAGACACATACTCTCGTCTTGAGTGACACATGGCATTCTCGTACTGGCATCTTCTTTCTTTTCTTACTTTAATCCCATTCTCTGTTCGAGTCCAAGCATGTAGGATGCTTAAATCTCTCGAAATTTGCTCTGATACCAACTTGTAAGGCCCCGTTACCGGTAGCCCTAGTTTAGTGTTGGAATTACTCATAAACGCAGTTCTAAATATCAGAGTTAATAAAAACTTTACGCGGAATATAAAACTTTCGTAAACATTACACAATAATTCGTGACTTGTCTTAAATCATAACTTTAAACAAGTCTTTCAGTTCAAACATTAATAAACAAATCTTCATATGCCAGCTTCCTTATTCATCTGCCATGTGTCTCTCATCAAGCCAGCTGCCTCATCCTACTCACCTGCGTGCATACTAAAAGTCAGCTACGCTGAGTGAGTTCCAGTTAATCAAGTAACATACATTACATCCATATACATACACATGCATCCGAAGACACATACTCTCGTCTTTTCTTACATACTTATTTACATACTTACGTACATACTTTCATTCTTTCTGTTAGTGCACGATTTTTCGTCTTGAGTCTTTGTAATTATCATTAACGTTTTTGTTTAATATTTAATGTAATAATTAGTTTAATTGTTATCTAGTTCATTATATATAAAGTCTAGTTCGCTAGGGGATGTTAGCGAACTAGGACTTAACCTTATTCCCTCATGATTCGTTAGGAGATGTTAACGAATCAGGGGTGTTTCGCCTATTTAATTGTTTGTAGCGAAGTAGGTTCTGGTTCGCTAGGGGATGTTAGCGAACCAGACCTGTCTTCTATTTATAGTGAACCCTGTTCACTCTTAAGTTAAATTTTAGAGAGTTAATTATCGAATTGCTGTCCAAACACTCTCTCGATATTCAATCTTAATATTATACAAGTTACTATTATAAACATACTGATAATACATATATATATATATATACACATATAACACTGAATCACAGTTAATTATGAGCTAGATCTATTGATTAAGGTATTAATCGTATTAACACATATCTGAGATCTGTTATAGCTATAGATTGATTCAAGAGTTCCAACAAGTGGTATCAGAGCTGTTGATTGCTCAATTACACTTGATTTGGTGTTTATTTGGGATATCGGTTTGTTAGTGTTTTGTTTAGTGAATTTGGATTAATTTAGAGGTTACTGGATTGAGTTATGGTTAATTTGGATTGGATTTGAGTTGGTTAAGGTATTGGAAAGGTTCGGTAAATCGGAATTGAGGTTTGAATTTGGTTTTGAGGTGATTCGATATTGTTTTGGATTATGGCGGAAACAGGGTTTCAGTTTTTGATGAAATTGGACTGATATTGGTTATAATCGGTTATGAGGTTTGGTGTATTGGTTTCGTGATCGAATTCCGAGTAATTTGATAGTTTATTTGTGTGATTTAGTCTAGAATCGAGATAGTATTACGGATCTAAAATTTCTGGTGTTCTGGGTTTTGGTGTTCATCATTTCAAGATTTCTGGAAATTTCTCGTTGAAGATTTGAAGATTCAAATATGAACTTGATTCGATATCATCCGTATGGTGATTCGCTATCTTGTTTCTTTTGATTCGTTCATTAATTCTGTTGATTCGTTATATATTTCAAGTGATTCGTTTTCCAGCTCGTGTTAGTTGTTAATTCGTGTCATCTGATTCGCTAATTGGATAAACCGATTTGTGTGATACGTTTCCACATTGGGATTTGTGTCATAACAACCTTTGCCACGTGGCATAAGGTATCAAAGTTTGTTACAAACGGTTATAACAACTTGATTCGTTATAGTTGATTCGCTAAATCAACTGTAGCTGATTCGTTATAGTCTGTTCGTTGTCTAATTCGTTACAAGAAATCTTTAATCCGCTAAGCCTGTAATTCGTGATTGACTTAGTCAATTCGTTAGTATTGACTAGTTCGTTGACTGATTGTTGCCATCTGATTCGTGGATTTGAGTTGATTCGTTAACCATTTGATTCATTAAACTCAATTCTGATTCGTTGTCTGATCAATCTTCACTTCGTTAAGATTAGATTCGTTATTTTACTGTTCACAGTTCGCTACAACTGTTCACAGTTCGTTAAATCTTATTTGATTATTTGATTCGTTACACCTTTGAATTTTAAAATTTGTCAATAATGGCCGGTATGTATGCATTGGCGTCTCAAAACATGTTGACGCAACAAATATTACAACTTGATACCGAGATTGGTTCACATTCTAAATGTTCAAGATTGATGAAGTTCAGTGACTTTGCCAAGTGGGAACCTCGGTTTCGTGCTCATTTGGGGTCTGTTCATCCAGATTGCCCATATTGTCTCGATGAAGTTTATAAGGAACCATTGATTGGTGATGATACTATTGGTTTTGTTCCTAAAGCAGTTTCTCAATATTCTTAAGAAGAGAAGAAAGCTTTGGAAATCGAAACAAAAGCTTGTTCCACTCTCACTATGGCATTGCCAGAAAATATATTTCATAAAGTGGGTAATACTAAGAGATGTGCTTCTCTATTCCAATATCTCCGTATGAGAAGTATTTGGAACACAGCTGAGAGTAAGAAAGTGATGCTCAAGTTTCAGTTTCGGAACTTTAATATATTGAAGGGAGAAACAGTTGAAGAGATTATTACATGGTTTATTCACTTAATTGCTGAAATGGACAAGATGAAATTGGATATTTCTGAAACAAATAAAATTGACACTATTAAGAGTGTGCTTCCAAGTTCTTATTCAACATTTCTCATGGTCTTAAAAGAGAATGACTACTTCTTGAACGAAGACTTGACTGCACTTGAATTTTTACAAAAGATCGAAGCTAGAGAATATGATCTTAAGTGTCAAAAATCTTCCAGGGAAAATCAAGATCCAGCTTTCTATGGTGGAAGTATGCCTCTTAGTTCAACGATCTCTCCAATCAGTGCTTTTCTTACTCAAGTGGCAGTGAAAAAGAATCAACTATGTTCAATGATCCAAAAGTTTGTTTCTATTCTGCTGGTAATTCTGGATTGTCTGGTGGCTCTGGAAGTTCAACTACTACTAATCCATTTGCTTCACCACCTAGTGTGAATATGAAGGAAGCTGAGCAAAACTTTGCTTTTCTGACAGCTTTCATGTCTTCATATGAAAACTTGGTAAGTAGCAAAATTGCCACAAGTGATTTAACTGATGAGGACTATGATCAGATAGATCCTGATGATTTGGAAATCATGGGTTTAAAGTGGAACATGGCCATGATTGTCCGTAAAGTTAAAAGGTTCATGCAAAGAACTGGAAAAGATCTTCCAGCTTTAAACAAGAAATTGGGTTTTAACAAGTTGAAAGTAAAATGTTATAACTATCAAGAATTTGGGCATTTCGCAAAGGAATGTGACAAACCAAAGAAAGAATACACTGGTCCCTGTGGTCAACATCAAAATTCTTCTACACCACGAGGTAGTGATGCTGAAAATAAACCATCCTCTTCTACAACACAAGCAATGTTAGCAGATGGTAATGACTGGTCATAACGGTTATTATGTAATGATGCTCAAGAAAATTTGGCTATGTTTGGATTACATAAAGTTTGTTAAGGTATAAGTGGGAGTGAGATGTCTTCTGATAATGATTCTGGATCTGATTCTGACGACTCTTGCGACAAGCCTCCAACTTCATCTGTTAAAGTATCATGTGTTGATTGTGAATCTAACAAACCTAAGTTAGAAGCTTTGAAAAGTCAAAATGATAATCTGGTAAGAGAAATTGCTTCTCTAAAGGATACTTATCGACAATCTCTTGAATCTCAAATGAGATCTCGAGAAAAGATTGAAGCATTGTCGACAAGTAACCACGATCTCAAAGCTGAGTAATCTATGAAAATGACGATTAATGACCAAAAGTTTCAAGAAATTCTGAAACATCGTTCAAAGATAACTGAGCTTGAGAATGAGGTTCTTGAGTTGAAGAACAAACTGGGAAAGTTTAGAAATTCTTCTTTTCTGTTAAATGAAATTATTGACGTATCTGGTAAACAAAAGGATTCTAAGAAAGGTATTGGTTTTGTTGAAATTCCACCTCCATTTCACAATGATTACAAAATTAATCCTTTTGCTAGAAAAGAAGAGGATTTGATTGAGAAAGAAACTGTGATTTCTGAAAAACCTAAGTCAGTTAAACCAGAAAAACCAGTTAAAACAGAAACTGTTAAGACCCAGGTTGCTCCTCAAAAACCTCATGTTCAAAGTAAAAAGGTCTTTGTTGAGAATGATGACAAAGTGATTATCGAGGACGTGTTTGAACCTGAGATTATACACAAGAATAAGAACATCCCAAGTTCAAATCATATTCTTTGCGAACCTCAAGAATTTGAGGAAGCTGTGTATGGTTCATTCAAGTCTCACATGAAAAAGGAAGAACCGGTAAAAACTAAACCAATAAAGGCAAAGAAGTCAGATAAACCAAAGATTTCTGATGAGGACTTAATGCGATTTGTTAATCCTCCTAGTTCTAAGCCTTCACCAGTTAGAGTTTTTAAATTAAAAGGGATGGACACGATGTTCACAGAAAAAGATATTCCAATAAGTATCATTAAACCTGAACTTATTGAGAGTGTCTTTATCAATGAAACGTCACAAATTCAAGATCTTGAACGTCGATATACTCAAGCGAAAACATCAGTTACATCTGACCCATTGACTAAGGCAAAGCAAGTTTTAAAACAAGCTAAGAAAATCAACTTTGTGAAGTCAACTGGGACAGACACATTGAAAAGTTTTTCAAATTGTTCTAATATGTATTTTTACTTGAAAAAGAAATCTGAATTATCTGATGAGTTTGCTAAGAGCATGACCAAGAATGTGAGTCATCATCAAACTTCTGCGTCATTCATTCCAACTACCTCACAACCACATCGTGTAGACATGCGAAGCTGTTTTCTTTGCGGTCAACTTGGTCATGTTGTGAGGGATTGTAATCAGAAGAGCTATCAGAATCTTCATCCTTTTATCAAGAACAATTCTAAACCAATTCCATTGGTAAAGGAGATTCTGAAACGACCTGTGTCGTATGCTGATGATACTCATATTATGTTCTCTAATGTGAATCCACGGAAGGTTATTCATGTTAATGAGACACATGGTCAGGTTAAACCGAAGTTTGTCCCGCATGAGCCAATTTGTAGGAACACGAATTCAAACATTGTTCAAGCAACTTACTTAAGACGAAAGTCTAGGAAGCAAGTAACTTATTCACAAGTGGCTGAACAACATTTGAACTCTGTTAAAGTTAATGATCAAAGAGAAAACCAAAAGGTGCCCAAGACTGAGGCCTGGGCTGCCTTTTTGAACTAATCATCTTTATTTTATGTGTAGGGTACATCCAGGACTGTGTCTGGTGAAAACTGGATAATGGATAGTGGATGTTCTCGTCATATCACTGGAAATCTCGACCTATTAACCAACGTGAGGAATATTCAAGGGGGTTATGTGGCATTTGCTGGGAATTTTGGGGGCATGATCACACAAGAGGGTGAAGTTTCAAATGGTCACATCACGTTTGAGAAAGTAAATTATTGTGATAAAGTGGATCATAACTTATTAAGTGTATCGCAGATTTGTGATAAAAAGTACACAACGATATTCACTGACAAGGAATGTCTTATCTTGAAACCGGGTTATGTTATTCCCGAGGACATGGTTGTCATGCGATCACCACGATCGAATGATATTTATGTCTTGAACATGAGCTCTAAGATATCCACATCGATCGAAATATGTTTTGTCTCGAAGGTAACCGAGAAAGACTCGATTCTATGGCATCGTAGAATGGGTCACATACATGTTAGAAAGATGAATTATTTGATGGCTAATGATTTAGTGGAAGGTGTCTCGTTGAAGAATTTTAAATTATCCGATCACTGTGTTGCATGTAAAAAGGGCAAGCAGAAGAAGAAAACACATCCTTCTAAATTATTGAATTCCATTAATACTCATCTTGAACGACTTCATATGGATTTGTTTGGTCCTGTGAATCGTACGAGTATTTCTGGGGATTGGTATTGTCTTGTGGTGACTGATGATTATTCGAGATACTCATGGGTGTTATTTATGAGTTCGAAAGATCAAACACCGGTTTTGGTACAAAACCTTATCACCAAGATCGAATCACTGTACAAACAAAAGGTGAGGAGAATCCGAAGTGATAATGGTACAGAATTCAAAAACACTGTATTGGATTTCTTTTGTACTCACAAAGGAATTCATTGGGAATACAGTGCACCTTATGTACCTCAACAAAATGGTGTTGCCGAACGAAAGAATTGAACCTTGATTGAAGCTGCACGTACAATGCTCGCTGACTCTAAGCTTCCCGTCCAATTCTGGAATGAGGCGGTGAATACAGCTTGCTATACTCTTAATCGGGTTCTAACTGTTAAAAGACTCAAAAAGACAAGCTATGAGTTATTGAATAACCGAAAACCTAATTTAAAGTATCTAGAACCTTTTGGGTGTCCTTGTACTATGTTGAAGAAGGATGCGGGTAAATTTGAAGAAAAAGCTATCGAAGGGTATTTTTTGGGATATGCATCTCCAAAGAAAAGGGTATTCAATTTTACATCTGGTTGTGTTGAAGAGTGGTACCACGTGGACTGTCAAAAGTACACAACTCATCCTCATGGGAAAGGTCCCGATTGGATGTTTGACTACGATAGTTTATTTAATTCATTTACTCCATCAACTGAACACATTGACGAAGACCTGGTTCGAGCATACTTTGAAGATCATTTGGCAATTCCATGATTTTCAAGTTCTAATGATGTTGCAACTCAACCTGATTCTCCAACTGAGGAACCTCAAGTTGCTTCTCCAGTGGCTATCGATAATGTTTCCACTTCTTCTGATGATGATCAAGTAATTAACCTTGACAGTGATAATGTTTCATCTCCTGAACTTGGTGAACATTACGCTAACTTATTTGAAAATGTTGTTGTTCCTGAGAATCCCACTCTTCGGGTTCATGGATATCATCCACTAGGAAAACATCATTGGAGAACTTGATGTGGGCGTTCGTACACGTCATCAAGTTGCTTCGTCAAGTGATAATAACATATTGTGTGCTTACACTAATTTACATTCATCGGGAATTGTAAATCTTGCTAAATTCACTTGCTTTCTATCTCAAGTTGAGCCAACGACAGCTCGTAAGGCTCTTGAAGATCATTCTTGGGTAGAAGCTATGCAGGAAGAATTACAGCAATTTTCCCGATTGGGTGTTTGGGATTTAATAGACAATCCTGCTAGAGTCAAGAAAGCGATTCCGACTAAGTGGGTATATAAGTGTAAGAAAGACGATAGAGGTGTGATTGTCAGAAACAAGGCACGTCTAGTGGTGCAAGGGTTTCATTAGCAAGAGGGTATTGATTACACAGAGGTATATGCTCCAGTTGCAAGATTAGAGTCGATTCGAATCTTCCTGGCATATGCAGCTTACAAGAATATCAAGGTCTACCAAATGGATGTTAAGAGTGCTTTTCTCAATGGTGAACTACACGAAGAGGTGTTTGTCCAACAACCGCATGGTTTTGAAGATCCTGAGTATCCGGACCGTGTTTACCGATTAAACAAGGCCCTGTATGGTCTACATCAAGCCACGAGAGCTTGGTATGGCACGCTTGCTGACCATCTGACTGATACTGGCTTCAAAAGAGGGACTGTCGACTGCACTCTGTTTCATAAAACTGTTGGTGATGATCTTCTCCTAGTCCAGATTTATGTTGATGATATTATTTTTGGGTCTACAAACGACACATTGTGTAAGGAGTTCGAGAAGTCCATGCAAACAAAGTTCGAAATGAGTTCGATGGGAGAGATAAATTTCTTTTTAGTGCTGCAGGTTCACCAGTCTGCTAACGGAATCTTCATTCATCAGACTAAGTATGTGAACGATGTCTTGAGCCGATTCAAGATTTCTGCCGGAAAAATCCCTTCTACTCCTCTCCCCGTGGGTCACAATTTATCACCGGATGAATTGGAGGATACCGTTGATCCAACCCTGTATCGTGCCATGATCGGATCTTTAATGTATCTGACGGCTTCTCGCCCTGATATTATGTTTGCTGTTTGTCTTTGTGCTAGGTATCAAGCAAATCCACGAGTGACTCACCTAGATGCAGTCAAGAGAATTCTTCGGTATTTGAGGGGAAATCCAGACATCAGGTTGTGGTACCCCAAGGATGATACTTTTGACCTTACTGCTTATTCAGACTCGGACTATGGAGGTTGCAAGATCAACTTCAAATCAACGACTACAGGATGTCAATTTTTAGGAAACCGGCTTGTTCCTGGCAGTGTAAGAAGCAGACAACGGTCTCCACTTCAACCGCCGAAGCTGAGTATGTTGCAGCCTCGAGTTGCTGTTCCCAGGTTTTGTGGATACAACAACATCTTCGCGAATACGGTTTGAAGTTTCTTACTACTCCTATTCTGATTGATAATTCTGCTGCAATTTCTATCACAAAGAATCCCGTACAACATTCGAAAACAAAACATATCGAAATTCGATATCACATTATACGGGATTGCTTTGAGAAGAAGTTGTTTGACCTTGAGAAAGTACATACTGACTTTCAGAAAGCCGATTTGTTTACCAAAGCTTTTGACAAAACGCGTTTTAAATTTTTGCTTGGTTTAAACGGATTGAAGACTCTCGCTGATGTCCTTAAACAAGGATGACTATCTTTATTTTCTGTTAATTTTTCTTTTAAAATTTATATTGGTTTCAGGGGGTGAAAATCTAAAAAATACAAAAAGATGGTGTTTTTCGTTTGTATAGATAAAACCCAAAAACATTCAAAAATCTTAATCCAAAAACATTAGAAAATTCAGAAAAATCAAATCAAAAATATTGTGATTTCTTTTCTTTAATGTTTTCCTTTAAAATATTTCTTGAAAAACCAAAAACATTTTAAAATTTGAAAATCCAAAAAGAATGTACTTTTCAGTTTGTACAGAAAAATCCGAAAATTTCAAAAAGAATGTGAAGTTTATTTTGTTTGTAAGAATATTGAAAAAAAATATTGTGTTTTTAAAGTATGTATAGAGAAAATCCAAAAAGATTTTTGCATGCGTTTGCTGAAAATTATGTCAATTATTTACATTAGATGGACATGTACGTGTATATGTTTGGTCCTGACATTTACTTGTAAATGATCAGGTTGGCCATTTACCTGAAAATGGAAAATAGTTGGGGCATTCGTTATACGTTTTTAAATTAATTTTCTCGCTGAAAATTATGTTGGTTATTTAAGTTTGTGAAGCATGCTTGCATGTCTTGGTCCTATTATTATTTTGTTGAATTGATAGAACAGCCATTTATTTATAGACTTAAGTTAATTGGGGCGATTAAATTTATCTTTATTTTGTTTTATGCTCCTCAAAATTTTGAGTTTTTGAAGCAAAAAGAGAAAATGATAGTACATTGATTATCTTGACCCCAAGTGCAGCAAGAAGTAAGCTTAAAAGGTTGTGTGCTTAATTGCATTGGTGCATTGGTAGGTCTTAAAACAACCAAGTAGAGTAAAGTATGTGATATAAACATAAAGAAACGCCAAATTGTAATGGGTGTTAGTCTCTAGCAAAAGTCTCGGTGAGGATGGCAGAAATGTAATAACCAATCATACTCAAGCCTTATAATTGTTGATCTCCAAAAATATAATAAAGCAAATAACAAGCGTTAGGATTCTGGACACTGTGAGTCTTTATGCGGCTTAATCATCTAGGTATTCATATGCATGAATATTTCACTCGCTTTTAGAGCAAACCCAAAGTCATTAAACTTGATCACTGTTGTACCTCGTACAAATCCAAATTACTGACTTGATCAAAATCCGCTGTTAGTCATACATGGTTCCTCCCTTGCGTGCGTCTTAATACCATTAAGAAACGGACCCCAGGGGATACAATGTATGTAAACCGACAGATGGACTTGTGCATACTCACTCACAGTAAAGGAAACTTGACGCATTGCTCAACATTTTCACAATTGGTATCAAAAATTTTGATTAACACTATAATGGTTTAAGTCAAGTTGGGGTGATTTGGCAAAAATCAAATTAAGCTTGAACCGAGATTAGAGGCTGATAGTTTCTGATATTCTGTGCTATAATTGAACCAATTAATCATATCACAAAAACACTTGAAAATTTGTTATTAGATTTAAGTGGACAACAATACCAATGACCGACTTAACGCCAGTCATAATATCGCTGAAATATAAAACTGTGATGGAAGGGAAATTTGGTCAATATGATTCTCTTCTCAAACTCAACAAAAACACAAAAATATGTATTTCTTTTGGTTAAAATCATAAAAAAAAGATTGTTAAATTTTTAAACTGTTCGGATATTTCTTTGTACATACATTCTTTAATATTTTTACAAAATACCAAAAATATTTTATTATTTCTTTATATATTATTTAAATAATTTATTTAAAGTTATGTTTCGTAAAAGAAAAAACGTTTTTAAGGTATCAAAATTATCGGGATAAAAGGTTCTCGGTAATTCTTTTAAGTTAAATTTCTTAATTTAATTGATTATTTAATTCATTTATTTATTAAATTTAAAATTAAATAAAATGTTTAATTCGTTAACATTCAACTTCGTTAATTATGGATAACGAACTAGGTGATTCTTTAGCGAACTGGTTTCTAGTTCGCTCACTTAATTCGCTTCCGCACTCTGTAACGAATCATTCCTACTTCGTTATACATATTTAACGAATCAAAGACACTTATCATGTCTTGTTTGCTACCATAAGGTAACGAATTAGAATAGCGAATTAGCTAATTCGTTATTTAAAATTCAAACGAATTAAGTAATTCGTACAAAGTGTACCTCGGGTAACGTACTAGCCTATATAAGACAGAAAATACGAATAGTCCTTCACTGTTCATCTTTTTCTTCACACTAAAGATACCCTATTCAAAATTTTCTCTGAAATCTCGACTTTCATATTTCGACATTTCAAGGATATCTTTGTGTTTCTCAGGTATAGATGGTCACGGCGATATGATTTTCGTCAAAAATGACTGAGCTTTAATAGACCATTTGTGAACTTTTATGTTTTAAGGGTTTTCCGAGTTATAAACCCAATTTGTTTATGATTTATCATGGTAAATCTGCTTATTTATGATTCAGTGTGATCGGAATGTGATTCCGATACCCTGGGTAGACGATAATCAACGATTGATTGTTGTTTGCCGGGTCAATTGAATGCTTAAGTGTTTTAGGCTCTGTTTAATGTATTATTTGTTCTGAGTTAGGATACGGTGTTAAGCCTCAATCTTAACACCGTGAGCTTCGTTTAGTGATTCCGAGTCACATAGACCTGCTACTGTGTTTGTTTGACGATACACATGTGTTAATTGTAGCTTGGTTTGTGTTGTTGACTATCTGTGTTTATCGCAATTTTGACCTTGACTATGAGGAGTCAAAGATTAAGTCTAATTAATGGACCATTCGTT
This sequence comes from Bidens hawaiensis, assembly GCF_021521415.1. Lineage (NCBI taxonomy): Eukaryota > Viridiplantae > Streptophyta > Magnoliopsida > Asterales > Asteraceae > Bidens > Bidens hawaiensis. The sequence goes on along the minus strand of NW_027493975.1, from coordinate 65,431 downwards.
CTCCTTAGCGAATTGGAACTATTTCATGTCCAATTCGTTAAGGACATATACGAACTAGCTTAGCGAAGAATGAAGTTCACGAATCATATGTGGATTCGTTAAAAGTATAACGAACCAGATCTTTAGTTCGTTATCTTGCAAGTAATTCGCTAACGCTACTTCGTTGGTTTATTTACTTGATAGCGAATCGCACAATTCGTTATTGAATAGTAACGAATCAGTGGGATATTTAACGAATGACATTCAATTTTAATTATGTAATTAACTTTAAAATTCATTTTAAATTATAAGTATTTCAATCGTCTAAACGCGTAAATAAACTAAATACATATACCTTATAACAAAGGATACACCACTTATAAATAAGTTGACATATTGTGATATTGAATACAATTCTACATCTTCTCATATTCGTTTATACTTATACAATAAACATGGCTGATCAAGTACATCAAGATCCACAAATTTCCGATCAAGGGCAACATGAACAACCACCACCAGAACAACCTTCACAAGATCAACCACCTCAAGAACAACCACCACAAGAGCAACCTCCTCAGGAGAAGCATGCTGATGTTATTTTATTACCATCTGACAAAAAGCACAACATCTGTGCTTATGTTGCCTCAGACGTTGCTGATATAGCTACATTTGGAGATATGTTGGCCTTTCTAAGACGGTCAGTGATACATTACGCCATCACTGTTCAACATACGGTGTATCTAAGTATTGTCAGGCAGTTTTGGGATACTGCTGCGTATGTGGAGGAAGAGAAGCATATTCGAGCCATGATCAATGACACTCTAATTACAATTGATGTTAAAGTAATTCGTCGTGTGCTTCCATTTGCTGATACTGATGATAACCCGAGTGAATTCGATAGGCAATTGGTCAGGGGTTTGTTTACCCATGTACGTTACGGTGGAGATGTTAATAAATCTATGCTGAACAAGAATGGATTGTGCCTACCATACAAATATCTTCTGCATATTCTTATTCACTATATGAGTGTCCGTCGGGTGGCTTTGATGAATGTCGACTCAGTTTGCAATCAGTCTTTGTGGCTTTATTCCTCAACAAGCTATTCAACTACTCTGAACTTGTATTCGATCATTTGGCAGAACAAGTTCAGCAGACTGACCAGAAGAAGAAATTTTTAATGTATCCTCGGTTTTTGCAGCTGATTATTCAAGACTTGTTACCTAATTTAGCAATTGATCAAACCTTGGTGAATGATAAGCTTTATATGGAACACATGACAGCCGACACAGTACGTAGAATGGCTATCTATCGAAAGGCAAGGCCAGCGGATAAATGAATGATTGGTCATATCATTAATCCTAATTATGTATGTCCTTCCGAGGATCGCTGGATTCATGATGATTCAGATTCCGAGCATGAGGAAGGTGAAGGTGGGAACGATGGTGATGATGGAAATGATGGTGGTGATGGAAATGATGGTGGTAATGGGAATGATGGTGCAGGGGGTAATAAAGGTGGAAATGGTGGTGCTGGTGATGCCGCTCTTAAAGAACAACAAGACGCAGTTGATGCTGCATTAGCTGCCACCATTAATGCTCAATTAGAAAGAAAAAGAAAAGGGAAAGCTGTGGTAAATGGTGAGCCATCTAAGAAGAGACGTGTGTCTGCTGGGGCTGGTGTCATTATTGTTGTGCCACCACCTCTTCAACCAACTCCTCCACGCCCGGTAGTGCCAATTACAACTAGCACTCCGGCAATGACCTTGACGAGGACGATGGTATCACATGAGCAGTTGGGCATGATACCTCAGTCAGCATTAACTGAAATACCATTGCCAACTGATATTGTGGCTCCAACTCCTCCAACCATACCTATGAGGCTTCCTCCTCCAAGTGATCTATCATTTATGAGAATTACAAGGCCTCAAGGTCCAATCCAACCAATTCATCCATCCTTGTATGATATGCCACCACATCGTCAGACATAAATGCTTTTAAATCTTCTCCATTTGTATGAGAACCAGATGAATGCTGATTGGTTAAATCAAGAACGTCTCATGGAGAATCAGAAGAAACTAGTAAGTTATGTTTCTTTCTGTCAAAAGGAAACAAAGGCCCTACGTGAGATTGTTGAGTCTTAGGAGGTGAAGATTAAAGAGCAAGATGATCTGATTCTTCAATTAACTTGCAAAGATGATGCTTTGAAAAAGATCAAGAATAATGAGGAAGATTCTGATGATGATGAGACTGGTGCTGGTGGTGAGACTAAACAAGCTCAAGACCCTGCGTCTGGTGCGGGTACGAGTTCTGTTGACTATTCAGAGAAACAGATTATTGTGTATCGTGATTATTCGGCTGCTAAACCAATAGAGATGATTGAAGCCGACACGGTAATATTTATGGATGGATCGGGGGTGATTAGAAGCATGGTGAACAAGGATGAGATAGAGGAGGGTGAGTTTGTCGACAGGTCTCTGACACGAGAGCAGATTTCTATACTGCTTGGGTTGAATGACGAACAGTTGACCGCGTTAGAAACAGAACCTGATGTCGAAGTGGTGAATGAGGAAGCAATTGAGGATGATCTGTCTAGTCAAATGAACACAAATTTTATTTACGAAGATTAGGATGTTGAGATGGAAGACGTCACTGCTGAGGAGTATCCTGATTTGTATCAACACACGAACGTTGATCAAGATGCTCCGGTTTTAATGAACAAATTTTTTAAGCAGCTAAGGATGATTTAGAGAAGATGTCCAAGGGAAAGAAAGTTGTGGATACTCGGTTTGACCCAATTGTGGATCCAACTGATGAAGATATTGATAAGTGGTTCAGATTTAAAGCTGCGGGTAAGATTATCAAGGCGTATCGATTTGTTGATCAAGAACGGAAAGACACAACAGCTGCATGGGTCAAAGAGAATCAAGTAACTACCTTCAAGACTCTACCCAAGGTTCATGGTGACATAGTCTCATGGCTATATGATTCCGAGCTTAAGGTATGTATAGTGAAATGGGAGAAGGGAGTTCAGTACTACGAGAGGATGATGGATGTTCTTACATTACCGCGTTGGGATGTTCGTACCCTCGCGAGGCGTCCATTTATCAATCGTGGTGGCATCAAGACAGCTGAGTGGTTTCATCAACACTTGCTGTTCGAAGTTAATCATGGGTTCAAGTTCTTCAAGCCCCAGGTTCCGAGAAGTAAACGCATTGATGAGATTGATCCAAAGACTGGGTGAAAGAAACTTGTGCTTAAAGTAAAACCGCCGAAGACGATGAAGAGAGTGTCGGTGAAGACGATGCCCCAACAAATGCATCTCTCTTTCAACCGATGGTACTTTGACAATCGTACGGGCGAGGTCGTCATTGTTGTTGGTCGAGGACTGGAGACCGAACTAATCAAGATAATTGACCCGATGTGGTTGGTTAATTTATCTGAAACAGACAATGATGTGCTATACAGGAAGCAGATTTTGAGCGAGCGCCGTGAAGATTACGACCTGGCTATGCAATTCCAACACGTTGTGCGTGTTTGTCATGAAAATGGAATTCATAGTTGCAGAGACTGGCGGTCCAAGCGCTTCAAGTAACTTAAAGACAAAGAGCTCAAGACGAGGGGGTGTCTGTTAGTGCACGGTTTTGCGTTTTGAGTCTTTGTAATTATCATTAACGTTTTTGTTCAATATTTAATGTAATAATTAGTTTAATTATTATCTAGTTCGTTATGTATAAAGTCTAGTTCGCTAGGGGATGTTAGCGAACTAGGACTTAACCTTATTCCCTCATGATTCGTTAGGGGATGTTAACGAATCAGGGGTGTTTCGCCTATTTAATGTTTGTAACGAAGTAGGTTCTGGTTCGCTAGGGGATGTTAGCGAACCAGACCTGTCTTCTATTTATAGTGAACCCTGTTCACTCTTAAGTTAAGTTTTAGAGAGTTAATTATCGAATTGCTGTCCAAACACTCTCTCGATCTTCAATCTTAATATTATACCAATTACTATTATAAACATACTGATAATACATATATATATATACACATATAACACTGAATCACAGTTAATTATGAGCTAGATCTATTGATTAAGGTATTAATCGTATTAACACAGATATGAGATCTGTTATAGCTATAGATTGATTCCAGAGTTCCAACACTTTCTTTCGTACTTACTTACATACTTTCATTCATACATATACGTTTTAAAGAGCATTACGCCCTGTAACCTTAGCCGATATTATTAGGGTCGGTTCCCTACGTTCGCTGATATTATTAGGGTCGGTTCCCTTCATTCGCCGACATTATTAGGGTCGGTTCCCTACATTCGCTCTACTATAACATACACGTCATTTACATACTTTCCTTGACGATATGTGCAATCTACGAAGAGCGTTCACGTACCATCAACATTTCATACATATATTGTTCATACTTCATACATAATCATACATACGTCATTCATACATCATACATATCAATCATACCTTTAACTAACACTTGACGGCACATGCAATATCCAAAGATCGTTCACGCACCGTCAAGCAATCGTTATACATAAATCATACAAGGCATACACTTACCACCTAAGGTAAATGTATTGACTATCACATCGAGTATGCACACAGCCCCGAAAACATAACAAGAAAGTGGGGCTAGAAACTCACCTCAATGTGGCTGCGTTCACTGTTTACGGTTATTCCCCTCTTGAGCTGTGCACGACTAACTGTATAATAATTATACGTATCAATAGACTATCACTACACATATCGTCTCTCTAGTTTAATTACCCCCAACGAACGGGGGTCCAGGGGCAGCGCCCCTGGCAGCGGGGTTCAAGGGGTGGCAGCCCCTAGCGGGGTCCAAGGGGCAGAGCCCCTGGCTGGGGTTAAGCTGCCAGGTCAGCTTGGAAAAATTTTATTTTCGTTAGCTGCCTTAACAAATTTTCCATTAGGATTTCGAATCATTAAATAATTTGCCACTTAGTAGTCCAAGGGCTTCTTTGTAATTAAATCATTCTTTTCTAAGTCCAGGGACTGTTATTGTCATTCTGTTAAACTTCTAATTCGTTACCTATCCTTAACGAACTGACTTGTCATGATGAACTGGTTATTTTAAAGAATTGAACCCTTCTAACGAACTGGACCCTTAACGAATCAGTCCATAGCGAACCAGTCTATGTAACGAATTGGACCTTTCAATTCGTTATCTTTTAACTATAGCGAATCAAGGGTAATTCGCTATCCTTTCCCCTTAACGAACTGAAGTTAGTTTGTTATGTTTCCTTAGGCGAATCAGCTAGCGAATCACTTTAATTCGTTAGTTATTTCTTAGCGAACTAGGGTTAGGTTTTGTCAGAGAATGTCAGAAACATTCTCTGACATCCTTAAATACCCAGCCGCCTTTCCGGCGCCGCCGTGCCGGAAAACCGGGCGGTGGCCGGAAAAACGTGTTTCAGCACCGTTTTCACCGTTTTTCGTCCCATTCGATCCAGATCTAAGCTAGGGTGACCCCTAAGCTCATCATAGGTTCGGTTTATACCCGATTCCACCTGGATCTCGTGACTTAAACGGTTTAACGGTGTCGGCTCGTCGTTTCGCGATTATCTTTAACGGGCTTAAGCTCATACAATATAATACTATCATACCTTGGGTCGGGATCGGTTTCCTTGGTGATTTCGGCTAGAGAGAGACTAGAGAGATAGAGCTTAAGTGTGTGATTTTGTGGTGTATGGAGTATGTCTAAAAATGAATTTAATGGGTGATTAATGGTTTATATAATTATTGATCATGAGCTTAAGCCCATGGTCTATCCTTATTTCTTCCATAACCCAAATCCATAACCCATATCCATTTACCCATCACTAGCCCGACTCATAACACTATCATATTTCGTTTATTAACTGAAATCAGAGAACAGGATGTTACATGACATACATTGTTTAAGTCCAGTACCATCACAATCAATACCTAAACAATGTTAGTTACCTCCTAAACAAAATAATGTACTTCTAATAATTATTTCCTACACACCTAACATATTCCCTACACACAACTTGCTGAATTTACACAATGCACAAACCTATCTACACAACATAGAATTAAGCCTGTATTCATAGTCATGGTGTTATTTCTATTAAGATACATGAAACTAAATAATTTCCTTCTTAATCAACAAAACAACTACTCCAAAAACTTATTTGTTACTTTATGGTGTAGGTAAAACACGTGCAGTGTAGGAAATTTAGTATATCTACATAACAGATATACATAAGAACAATTAATAATAACGCATTTAAGAGAACAAACCTACAATTCATCAAAACGTTCTCCAATGGATTGCAAATAATTATTGAGTTTCAATTAAAAAACACTTACAATTGTAAATCTTTTTTATAACACCGACTAGATGTTGTCAAGCATCTTATAAAGAATTTAAAACCATAATCTAGTAATTCGGACATACAATTAGGGTTTCGCATAATCTAATTGTGTAGAAATAAATATGAAATTGGATTAATAAGAAAAACCTAACTTTCTTAATCGTCGATTGCTACACCACATTCACTACACAACCTAGGTTTTCGTCAACAAAACCCCCTTTTATACAAAATTAAAGACTAATATTCACCTACAAATCCAAGATTTGAAAGAATCGGTTGAGGTTTGAGAAAATATTTGCTAATTTTTTAAATTGAGAATAACTAACGATTGCAAGCATGATGTGTGGAACTTTGATTAACATCAGCCATTTTCAATGTTTATGCTTTGAACAAAATTAACACACTACCCTTTTATATTAAAAACTCATTAAATCAATGTCCAATTAATTACAAAATTGCCATAATCAATGTAGGTAATTGATCCATCTTAATCAAGGGCTGTATGTATGTATATATGTATGCATGTATGTATGCATGTATGTATATTTTTATAAACAAAATCGAAAAATTAAAATGGGTCGGGTTTTCGGGTTTTAAAATTAACGAATGTTACAGAACACCACCATAAACACGTCCCAGCTGCAACATTATTCTCTGCCGGAAAAATGGTATGCTGGCAACATCATCACATGAACTTCAACAATCTTGAACATAGAAACAGAAACAAGCATAGTTTTTTAAAAAAAAAAATAATAACAAATTTGGCAATTCAGCTTTAAAACACACACGAGCACCCATTGTTCTTCGTGTTCTTATTCAAAAACCTGAAAAAAACTTCACAAAAACCATAAAACTAACCTCAAAATCGGCACTGAATCTGGATATACGAACCCGAAACAAACTACAAGCACCTTTATTTCCAAGATCTTCAAACTTTATTTTCAAAACTTCAACGAGTCTTCAATTAACGTCTCGGTTTGAGTAATAGAGAAAATAGAACCCGAATATCAAGAACAAAGTTGAATAAGTTGATTCAAACCCGCTCTGATACCATTAATAGGTCCAAACACCGGATCCGACACCGAACAGATTTTGTTTTTGATAAACTACTGAGATGGGTGTGGTAAATCAAACGATCGAGTATATGATATAAATATATAAAAAGGACAAACGATCCCGTAATCGATAAAAGATTCATATAATAAATGAATACGGAACCCACCCAATGTGAGCTCCCCTTGGGTGGGTGATTTACACTATACAAACACACACAAATAAAGTAAACAAATGTCTTATTTATAGCCTAACATTAATATTCTAGAAGATCTCTTATCCATTGAAGTTAAACGCGTGCACCGAAACTCTCGCCTTGTAACCGGATTTCTTGCTCACTTTAATTATTAATTTACCATAATATATTTAACGGGTTTCATATTTTGATATCATAAGTCACAAATTGTTAGCCTTACACTTGAGATTCAAACCAGGTTGTTTAACACACGACAATACACCTTAACCATTTGGTCTAGATTATGAGTGTCACTTCAATTAAGTATATATAGATGATGGAACAATTACGCTCCACTATTAGAACACAAAGTTATAGTTGGTTAGCTCATGTTTTTATAGAGTCTTACATCTAAGTCTAGTCAATTCCATTTGTGATACTTGCATTCTTAGTGTATTTAAGATAATAATTATATTAACATAACCCGATAATGTAATTGGCTCATAGGTGTTGCTAGGTATAATTTATATACTTACAAAATTGGGAGATGGTGGCTTTCAAAGTTGTGCACTATGCTTTAGTTGTTGTACCATTTTGCAAGCTTTTCTTTTTTACTTTTGGCCCCTATACTTTTCATAGTTTACAAATATATCACAAAATATTTTTTAGTTTTAGCCGCCAACATTTTTCCACTTTTAACTTTGGTCTCCTATACTTCTCATCTTTTACAAGTTTTTTTGTTTAATGTTTGCGTCAAAATTTAGCGAGTTAACCCGCTGTAACGCATGTGTGTGGTTCAACGTGTTTATGTATTTTCCCTGTTTAACGGACCGTCGCAAAGTTGTTTTTTTTATTTTTTTTTATTTTTGCAATTTACATTTCAGCCTAATTTTTGTTTGTTAACACGACGCAACGAGCGTGTGTGGTTCAACGTTTTTACGTCTACTTTTTGTTCAGTTTCTTAATGGTTAACGTTAATTACTAACTGCGGGAGAAATGATAGCGAACGAAGGCGATGGTAACTTCATGCTTTCGAGAGGAGTGGATATGTAAATACACGATTTACACCCCGACGCAGCGTGACGGGTGTTAATACTAGTTTCAAATATGAATGGAAGCAAATATTAAACTTGGAATTTGCAATTGGCTGTTTTTCCTATCCGTTTACAATCGATCTGCATATATAGTCGATGTACAGGTTCAAAACGAACCATCACAACCCTTCGGCACTTTTACATAATATAACATTACTTGGTAACACCAAGTTTACAAGTTTGACCCTTCTAAGTACTTAATTTACAGATACCAACTAAAACATACTTTGATACTTTGGCATAACGAACCTTTAACGATATGTTGAAATACGTTATATATATTTTGTAATCTTGTTGTCTTTGTACAATTGACATAAAATTTTTCTCCTAATTGTCTATGGTTGCGACTAACAACCTTGTCTGCTATTATATATTTAGGTTGTTTATGTGTTCAACCAAAGAAACTCTACATTGTGTGTTCCATATACGGTTGCAACCTTCTTCATAATTGTTGTAACATAGGATTTAACAGATGTTATTCCTATCAGATCGATAATGTAATACGCATAAAGGGCCGTGGTCTGAGGTGGCAAAAAGCCACACCATGGAACACCATGCCCCTCCTTTATTGCCCAGGTGCGTGGAGAGTTCTCGTGGAAAATTTCACAAAGTGGAGGGCTATGCGGGAGACATTGTATTAGTTTTAAGTGAGCTACAGTTTTCGTCCCTGTGGTTTGTCTAAATCTGCAGTTTTAGTCCAGTAGTTTCGAATTTGCGATTTTCGTCCCTTTGGTTTCATTTCAGTTGCAATTAAACCCGAATTCATTAACCTCGTTATGTCTAGTCATTAAACCCATCAGCGTGCCCCACACGTGAGGGATATTTTTGTCCTTTTACTCCACAAATAAACCCCAGTCGTAATTCGCAAGCCTCCTCCTCACATAAGGGGATGGGGTGTATTTGGGAAAAAAGGACAAAACTGCCCTCACGTGAAGGTTACTCTGATGGGTTTAACGACCAGATTTTATGGGTTTAATGAATTCGGGTTTAATTGATGGTGAAATGAAACCACAGGGACGAAAATCGCAAATTTGAAACTATTGGACTAAAACCGCAGATTTGGACAAACCTCATGGACGAAAACCGTAGTTTACTTTTCTTTTATGAACGTTTTGAAATAAAATTTATTGAAAACCTTGTTACTTTCAAAGATAGTATTTTTTTGGTATACTATATGTCTTTAGTACGTACTTGTATATGTAATATTGATATAGCGTATATACGTACTTCGACTACCCAACGGTTAGGGCTGTCACTTTTACCCGAATCCCGAAACCCTACCCGAACTAACCCGAACCGAAAAACACGAACCTAAGAAAAGACTAATCCGAACCCGAACCGAAGTAATTCAGATTGGATTTAGGGTTTGTTTTATAAGTTTCGGGTCAACCCGAAAAACCCGAATAAACTTTTAGTTTTGAAATTAAATATATTTTTCGGTATAATAAGCTTAGTTTTAGCAATTAAATTTATCAGAATCTAACCATAATCGATTGTTTTTATTACAACTATTATGGATCGATTGTTTATTGTTAATTTAAATTTTCCATTTATTACTAATAGCAACCATAATCGAACAACAAAATCATGTCCGATTGAAGAAGATTAAGGTTCAAGTTAGTTAGTTTTATTCTTATTTTGAATTCTTTTATCAAGTTATGTTGGGTTATTATTTGATTATTTGCGTTATGAGTAAAGAAGAATATGTTCTTTTCATTTTAGCATTGAAGTTTTTTTATTTTGTTTTCTAGGATACTCGAAACCCGTTTAACCCAACCACAAAAAATCCGAACTCGAATTACCCGAACCCAAAAAACCTATGAGAGATTTGAGTTGGGTTTCGGGTTAAGATTTAAAACTTTGAAACCCGAAGAACATGACCCGAAAACCGAAAAACGAACCCGAAGAACACCCCTACTAATGGTGATGCACACTATAAAATTAACTTTATTATTTTTAAATTTTTACGTAGGTAATATTTAAACGGATCTGGTTTAGTGATTATCTTTTAGTAGCTATTATTCAATATTTTAGTATGTTTTTTTAATTATTATATAATGTTACTAGGTTATTAACCCGTGTACGACAAGGGTGGAAATAAAAAAAATCGTATAACAAACACGTGTAATTTAAAACCACAACATATGCTATACACAATATTTCTGAAATATATATTTCTTTTTAAACTATACATAAGTTAACTATTTTTAAATCAAAAAGCCTTTTGAAACGACCTCGCCCGTATTAAATTTTGTTATTATTTTATAAAACTAAACTCCCTATAAAAATAGAAAAGTAATTTGTAATAAAACTACTGTAAGTAATGAATATATGGTATCACCATTAAATGCAAAGTTTCCGTTTGTAAGAGAATATATATTAGGCATTTTTTGTTTTAATTTTTGAAGTAACAAAGTTTGAATTTTAACATTAACGTTTAACTTATCTATTGGATAGATAATACTTACCTTGGAACAAAATTTATCAACAATTATCTTCAAGTCTCCAACGCATTTGTACTTTCCAATCACTACATTGAATCCACATAGCTCGCGTAAATATGTTCGTCAGTGCTAATGGTCGAATATAATAAGAATCAGAGGATCGCGTATACACTGGTGATGAGTCAAAAATAAATTATGACCTGTATATTTGACTTTCAAAACAAAGAAAAAGAATGTTTGTGAAAAAGAATTCATATTGAGAACATTAATATTTGGAAATACATATCATTAAACATATAACTCAAAATTAGGTGTTAACTAATTTCAAACTTCCGAGATTTGAATTACTAGTTAACATAATAAATTGTGTGTAAAAAAAATTAGGAACCTCAACTCAAAATTTAGAAACAACAATTAAAATTAAAACGTTAATAAAATGTGATTGTGCTCAATTAATTATTTAATATTTATGATCATAATGAGTTACATTGTTACTCATATAATAATATGATAATTTAATTTTCTAAATTTTAATTATTAAGTCAACATAATATATTTTGAGCCAGAAAAATAAGAAAACTCATTTCAAAATTTGGAAGCAACAAATCAAATCAAATTAAATTAGAAAATGAATACAACGGAAATTTATTAAATCAAATTATATTAAATAGTTAATTAAATTAAAGTATACACAAAAGAAAAAAAAACGAAAAGGAAAAAAACAAACATATATAACTATTGGTTTAATTACATAAACAAAAACATGCCAAAACTCTACCTGTTAAAAATGACTGGCTGCAATAGTTTTTAATTGAACCAATGGCTGCCTCTAATGATCTTTTGAGAAACTCAGTCAAATAATATTTTGAGAAATTCATATGACTCCTGCAAAAAATGATACAATATTTTAGATATAGGAAATCAAACAAATACATACATTCTGATGAACAATTCTTTATAGCTTTTGTCATTGTTAGCCTCAAAGTGCACTAAAAATAATTACATGGTTAGCTTGATCATGTATAACCTAGAAAATCCTTCCTGGCTATTTGCAAATCCCTTGGCGTCACCCTTATTATAAATATATATTATTAAAGGGAAAACTGTCAAACAATAACAATAGAATTCAAGTTTAGATAATAATATCAAAAGAGAAAAAAACAAACGTTTCACCATCAAACCAAGCAACTAAGAAACACGAAACCATGATCCGTTTAAACAAACGTATTCAAACGCTGAATCGATATCAATTTTTTTCTAGAATGGGAAAAATCAAAACCACCACCGAACCCTAGAATCAGTTGACCCAAACTCATTTTAACCCATTGCCCACCCTCAACTGACCCTCCCGTTTTGCCAGCCTTACTTTAGACCCATTTGACGTAATGTAGCTTGTCACTCCAATATAATCCACCAAAACTAAATATAAACTTATGGACTCACAACTTGATTTCGATACCTTATCTTAAAAAAATATGCATTGTACATGGTGAAATCTTTGTTGCTTCCACTTAACTACTTGCACCAGTTACCGTGACCTGCAAAATTGGCTTTTACTAATACAAACATGTATTAAGATAACAAAAAATGATATGTTACAAACCAGTTGAAGAAATTATAGGAGATCGAGACATTAGGTAAATTGAAACCCATAATGCACAAAAAATATCTTCAATGATGTGAAATTGAATCTGCGATGTAAACTTGCAAGTTACATTGTTAAAAAAAATATCCAATATACCTTCACATATAAACCAACTCAAGTTGCATATTCTTTTATCCTGCAAAAAATAAAAACAACCCAAGTGGTATGAAGTGTTGAAACCACATGGTGTCCGAAAAAAATACAATTTATATATATTAAAAGAAATCAAATTCAATCATTCGAGTAATGTTAGATTCCAAGTTGAAATTTCATTATATAGATTAAAATATTCATTTTATATGGAAACATATCTAACTTGTAGCAATTTCATCGGGAAGAAGCAAATCATAATTAGTCGATTAAACCCTAGACCCTAAATCATTTAAAACCGACATACCATTTTAGAGCACTAAATCAAACTTGTAGCAATATCCAACTTCTCCATATTAGAACTCTAAGTTATTTAAAACCCACTGTTGATTAAACATAAATCGATGAAGATATTGATTATCCAAAAATAGAATAAATGTATATCGTTTAGATATGATAATACCTTAAATATGGGTGAGATTTCACATCCAATAAAAATACAAAAAGAATGAATAGATGTAGCATTAATTGTAGACACTTTGTGATGATTTAATGGTGAAAGACGACGGAGTGTATCAGACGAAATAGAGAAGGAGTAGCTAAGGTTTTGTGTAAATTAATTTTGAAATTGTTCTTCCAATTGAAAAGGGTGAAGAGAGTAAATATCACTTTCAACATTGTAATTTTTTTTTGATTTATTATAACAGATAGAAATTCTATGGATAAATGATATATTTGAAAAATAGTCAACTGAACCAATAGAAATGTGTTAATAGTCTAAGTAGATGGGTTCCTTATTAGTTGAATTTGTTTTTGAATTATACAATTGGAAAGAAAATTAAAGAAGTGCTTGTTAAATATGGAAGCAATATGGTTGGACTAATAAGAAGATGACATGTGTCAATAAACTCTATTGGTTTAATAGTATATAAGTTATTAACCCGTGTAGGGGAGAAAATATAAAAATCGTTAATTAAACACAAACACACACATATTAATATTTGAAGAAATGTAACGGATTGTTTTACATAAATTGTTCGGAATAAATTGTTTTACCATAGTAGAAAATTTATGTCATGAATTGTGCGATGCGGCCTGACCATAAACATGATCAGTTCAAGTGTTCATAAAATTATTAACGTATCAAACATAGACCAAGCTAAACAAAAGTAAACATTGAACCAATGTCTCGGACGAAATAAAAGAATTGACAAGCTATCATGTTTATGTTTTAGTTATGATCACTCAATAAATTAAAAGAGTAACAATTCAAATTTGGTTACATGTACGATTTACCAAATCATTACTAAAATTCACCATTATATATTAGAATACAATACGTAACTGATATTAAAAACACAGTGTATACGTAACAACCCATACTGCAACCTGTAAGAATAAACAAAGCAAACAAACATAATTTACATGACAAAATTTACAAATTAATTATTTAAAGAGGAAAAATAAAAATAAATAAATGTTACTCACTAACTACTTATCTTAATATATATATATATATATAAATTAAGAAAAACAACTTGAATACCTATTTTAAGGACACGTCAAAACCTAATTAAATATAATTAATACAAAATATATATCTGATTTTGATTAATAAGGAAATCATATTAATTGTTTAGAAAATTGTTTGAATAAAGAATGGTTAACAATTATGTGTTAAGAATTATGGAAAGATAAAGAGTCTAATTTTCAAAAAAATAAATTTTTCTAAAATCATTTTAAGAAAGGTGAAACATGCATCTTGAAAGTAAGCATTCTGAATATAGCAATGTAGAGTATGTTTTGCAATTGTTTTAGTAAACAATAGAGAATGCAAAACTTGAATATTAATCATTGATTTTAGGTTTTGTATCATGAGGTGCTGGTTTCTTTGGGACATTTAAGAATATGAAAATGATGATAATCCAAAACAAAACAATATGAAAATGAAGTTGACTAACATGTATGAAAAAACATATTAACAGTTTCAAAATGATTAGAAAAGACTTAAATTTAAATGGATTTACATATTCACGTATACAAAAAGTCTAATTTTTTATAAAAGAAAATATTATATAATTAAAGTTTCATTTAAAATATAACTATTGGTCAAAATCAAATGCAAAAAATTAAATTCAAAGAGCTTCATATATATAGAAAGTATAGCTATTGTTAAATCAATAATTATTGGTCAACATAATAAAATTTATTATTAAAATTAAATTTTAGATATATGAGAATGTTGTTAACCCCTTTCCTTCAAAACAAAATGTATGAACACTTAGAAATGCATAAAAAATATGAAATCTAAGAATGATATATTCGCCTTTATTATGAGCTAGTACTTTCGACCGCAGCCACAATTACAAGTCCTAAATTATATACGGTTGCAAGAATATCTAAAATAAATAACAATGATTAAATGAACTAATAAAATGGTTTTGTTCATAATAATAAAACTTACACTGATAAGACTCTATCACCGTTTCATATTATTTTAGTTCTCAACAAACTATTAAGCTTACTCTGTGTGTATACATTCTCATATTTATAAAATAACTAAATTCCATTTTATTGCACATTGAATTTTTACTTTTAAAAATCAATAATAAATAAATTGAATTATTTTATGATTGCTCGATTTCTCAAGGTCAAACTATGTAAATACATTAAAATAGAGCATTCTGTCTAAACATGTTCATATTGGTCAATACTATCAAAGTATTTTGGTAGAGTATTTGATACTTTTAGCATGGCTAAGTAAACATACACTCAATCATTAATTTCACAAACAAAGCCAAAGAGGAATAAGATTGTACCTTGCGGGAACGATAGGCTTGCAAAAAAAGAATATAATCAACACAAAGAACAGTTTTAACACCCTTGTAAATAAATTCTAAAAACCTAAAAATCAAATATTTAGACAGAGAACATCAATAAACGAATAAAAATCAAACCTTACCATGAGGATCAAACAGTGAATACAATGATCGGAATTAAAATCCTGCATGAAACACAATCTGTCACACCCCGACCAAAGGCGGAACATGTCGGGGCGTAACGTATTGATTAGACAGTAGCTCGAAAGACACTAATTAAAGTGAAAATAATTATTTAGTTCATTAATATCAAAACAAGTACACAAATTCAATAAACAGAACAACAATTACATCGTGTTTTGTATTTTGAATAATATCCTAAGGTAAAACTAAATTCTTCGATCTTGAACAATGTAAATTACTTGTACCTGTAGCATGTATAAAAATAGAGTTTGTCAACACGAATGTTGGTGAGAATACATAAGTTTTAGTTGAGATACATATATAGATAAAAACCACAATTCATATGTAAATGATGAGTATTACTATTTCTATGAAAATGTAAACAACTAAATAGATGTTGACCCGTTCTTATTGATACGAAATCAATGTACTTGGGTAATGTATGATCATACTAGATGAGGATAGATGAGGATGAGATACTAACCACCAAACATAAAATAAACAATTAAGCACATAAAGCATTATCATAGAGCATGCAATAGTCGCACATAAACATATATCGAATTGTGTTTTGAATAGAAGTGGAAATAAAAATGTGTAATGTAAATATGGTATACATGCCACCCCCAAAACGTAAAAGAGAAAAAAGGGGGATATGTAAAATCACCTTAGAGAATAAGCAACCGAATAATATACGTTAAGATTGGTAGGAGAATAAGCGTCGCGCTCGAGAGGTAGCAAAGTCAAATCCTAACAAGTGTAATAATGGAAAAATACTACAAATTAACAATTGGACTAAGAGAGAAACAAGACACGAACAGGTATAGAGAGTATAGCATATCATATTTAGAGTTTATGATTAATAAAGATTACTTAAAAATTAATATTTGTATAAAATACAATTGTTTATAAAATATTTGTACTTATATTATTAAAGTGGTAACAATATATATTTATAAAAATGCCATTTGTTTATAAATTACTTAGCCAAATTATTATGTAAATAATTATTATATCCTTAATTTACGTATTCTAAATAAACAAAATCTTTCTAAATATTCATTACAAAAACTCTTATAAACTTTTAATAACCATTATACATATGTTTATATATACATATATATATATATATATATATATATATATATATCTAGTTTTAAACGAGATTCCGAAAACAACGAGTTAATATGTTGGTTTTAATAAGATATAAATTATTTATCATTTATTTAGGTTTTAAAATGATTGGAATTGATTATTGTAACAAAATACCAAAAAAAAAGAAGGCAAAACAGGGTGGCAGGGGATCGAACCCGTGACCTCTACCCCGGGATTCAAGTGTCTTAACCAGTTGAGCCATCCCACATCTTGCAACAATACCCAGAACCCAAATAATATAAACATAAGCAAACATCAACAGATTTGGCTAAGAAACCTAACGAATTCAATTGATCCAAATCTGTTAATGTTTTTCCAATAAACCTTAGGGCTTTTAATCAACACTGGATCACGATTCTAACCATGTATACAATTACCTCAAACAACGATCAGAGGTGGGTGAACGAGATCAAGCAGCGCCAGCGGTTTAGGGATGAACGAACGAGTTATAACGAGTGAACTGATCTAATTAAGTATAGGGGTTTAGGTCGTGATAGCTTGAGTGAGTTGTGGACGAGTTTAATTGAAATATAAACGAGTTTATATAGGTTTTTAGGAATCGAATGGTCCGCGGTTCGTTTTTGGCATTGAGCTGTCAATTGGTTGTTGATTAACACAATTAAGGTATGATTTGGACACGTTTAACGTTTATACAAAGTCAATTCTGTGATTCCAGGCCTAAAATCGTGGGTAATGAAGCAAAAGAAAAGTGTTGGCCGATGGTGGGAGGGAAGAAGAGAAAAATAAAAATAAATAAATAAATAATAATAAAAAAAGTTAAACGAGTCGGGTTTTCGGGTCCGAAAATTGACGAATGTTACAGGATTCACAACTTTTGAAAATTTCGTCCCGAAATTAAATAAAACATAACATAAAGAAAGAAAGTAAGAGTCTAAGAAAGAAATGATTTTTTTTATATATTAAAAAAAAATAACACAGATCTTCAGGTGACCCAAATAATGCTACAAACGGAAGGCATGATAATGACATTTATGTATAGGATGTACCAGCGGCGTATCCACCATGCCCTTATAACATCGATATTTGTACCGTTAGCCAAAATCACCCTCGGTTCTGAGTTATGACACACAACCGTATTCACTATGAGTTCCATGCGAGGACTTTGATAATTATGCATGCACTCATAATTATTTAGGTCGTCGCATGATGCACATAGTTCGTCCCGTTCTGCGGGTTTGAAAACGTGGGTAAAAGGAAAATTTTAAATCGATATCATTTGATCAAGAGCAATGAACTAAAATTGAACGAAAATTGATTAACATAATTAACTAGTAAAATAATCCAAAAATGACGAAATAGTTGAAGTTAACCATCGAGAGTAATAACAACAAAATGAAATAAATAGATATAGGAAAATTTCGAATTATATAAGTAACTTACACATACGATGTAAAGAAAATACTTGAGATGACGACAAAATTCACGCAATAATAAATAGGTTCACACAATAAACGAATCACATGACTTATGAATACAATAATATATAAGGTTTGAAACCAAGATTATAAGATCGATGAGATGAGGTGAGAATGTGGTGAGTTTGGGGGGTAGTCATGTATTAAAATATCGAAATAAAATTTGTACATGTGACTCCTATTAGATAACTATGTACAACACATGTTCATAGTCCCAATTTTCCATAACATTTGTAGGAAATCGGTTATAGGCAGTTTATTATACAAATACGGTACTATTAGATAACTATGCACATCACCATGCACATTGTCCCGGTAAATAACTGGTCATAGACCACTTAAATCATGAAAATAAATTGTGTAACAATATATAGTGCAATAAACGACAAGATAGGATTAAATAAGAGATTGAATACGATTATAAATAACCATAATTCTCATTCATAACAAAACATAAGATTTAAGAAAGTCAATACATTAGATTTAAAAGAAAAGAACTAAATAAAATAAACGTCTTTTGCGTAGCATATCTTCATTAAGGGTTAGGCTTAGACTTGGGAACCGTTGATGTAAAACACTTTCCCTTGAGTAGCTTGGTCACTTGAGGCTGGTTGGTTGATTGGGGTTTGGTTGACTTGAATTGGTTGAATGGGTTGGACTTGAATTGCTTGGATGGGTTGAGCTTGGATTGGTTGAAGTTGATTTATTTGGGCTTGGTAGGCTTGATATTGAGCGGTTTGAGTTGGGTAGGATTGAATTTGGTTCATGTGTGTGAGTCTTGGGCATGCATTGCGAAAATTGCTAGGGTCTCCACAATTGTAACAAGCTCTAATAGTTGAGGGTGCTTGAGTAAACGTTTGAGTATAAGGTAAGGGTTGGATAAGAGGTGAGGTAAATGGTTGCTCAAAGGTTGGTTGCGTTCACGACATGTGGTAACGAGGTGACCAAATCGATTGCAATGGGTGCATTATCGACACTTTAGGTTAGGCGAATGGTGAAAGTTACACGTATCACATAATGAGTGGGGTCCTGTGTAGGGCTTCTTGGTGGGCTGGGCTTGCGATTGTGCCAGAACATAGTTTTGGGAATTGGACTTTCTTTTATTGTTGCGGTTATGAGGAGAGTTGTTGTGCTTGAAGGATTTGGGCTTAGGATACTCGGGTTTGGGAGATTCGGGCTTGGGTTCTTTGGTGGGCTCGGATGTAGACTTATCATTGGGCTTCTTGGAATTTTTCCGCGTCAAGGTCCCGGCCTTAACGTGGTTCTCGGTGAGGGTACCGGCTAGGGTGATGGCATCATGGAGCGTTTGAGGGTCACGACTTAAAACGGAGTCTTGGATTTCCATAGGCAAACCCTAGATGTACTTGTCGATTGCACGCTTAAGTGGAGTGACCATGTGGGGAATGAGAAGGCTCGGTTCATGGAAACGATCATTGTAGGCGATGTCATTACCACTTTCTTGTTTCAAATTCCAAAATTCCTCTTCCAACTTCCGAATCTCATGTTTTGGGCAGAACTTCTTGAGCATAACTTTCTTGAGGTCATCCCATGGCAACCTCAGCGCCAAGCGTGCGCTTCTCACCATTCCACCAATTGAGGGCATTCTTCTTAAGCTTGCTCGAGGCGTAATTGGTTTTCTTGTCTTCGGGACATTCACATTGGAGGAATATGCTCTCCATTTCTTCGAACCATTGGAGGATAACGGTAGCAACGTCGATACCGTGGTATTCGGGAGGGTTGGCACTCTTGAATTGGTTAAGGGTGTAAGCAATTGGGTTCGGAGTAGTGGATGATGAAGAAGCATTCACAGTTTGCAATTGAGAGATGATTGTTGGGAGGGCTTCCACAATTCCCTTGGCGATGCGGGATGACATGCTACAGCCCGAGTTATATTCGTACTTATATTATTAAAGTGGTAACAATATATATTTATAAAAATGCCATTTGTTTATAAATTACTTAGCCAAATTATTATGTAAATAGTTATTATATCCTTAATTTACATATTCTAAATAAACAAAATCTTTCTAAATATTCATTACAAAAACTGTTAAAAACTTTTAATAACCATTATACATATGTTTATATATACATAGATATATGTATATATATATCTAGTTTTAAACGAGATTCCGAAAACAACGAGTTAATATGTTGGTTTTAATAAGATATAAATTATTTATCATTTATTTAGGTTTTAAAATGATTGGAATTGATTATTGTAACAAAATACACAAAAAAAAGAAGGAAAACCAGGGTGGAAGGGGGTCGAACCCGCGACCTCTACCCCGGGATTCAATTGTCTTAACCAGTTGAGCCATCCCACATCTTGCAACAATACCCAGAACCCAAATAATATAAACATAAGCAAACATCAACAGATTTGGCTAAGAACCCTAACGAATTCAATTGATCCAAATCTGTTAATGTTTTTCCAATAAACCTTAGGGCTTTTAATCAACACTGGATTAAGATTCTAACCATGTATACAATTACCTCAAACAACGATCAGAGGTGGGTGAACGAGATCAAGCAGCGCCGACGGTTTAGGGATGAATGAACGAGTTATAACGAGTGAACTGATCTAATTAAGTATAGGGGTTTAGGTCGTGATAGCTTGAGTGAGTTGTGGACGAGTTTAATTGAAATATAAACGAGTTTATATAGGGTTTTAAGAATCGAATGGTCCGCGGTTCGTTTTTGGCATTGAGCTGTCAATTGGTTGTTGATTAACACAATTAAGATATGATTTGGACGCGTTTTTGATCACTTAACGTTTATACAAAGTCAATTCCGTGATTCCAGGCCTTAAATCATGGGTAATGAAGCAAAAGAAAAGTGTTGGCCGATGGTGGGAGGGAAGAAGAGAAAAAGAAAAATAAATAAATAAATAATAAAAAAAAAATTAAACGAGTCGGGTTTTCGGGTTCGAAAATTGACGAATGTTACACAATCAACCGATTAAAAGCATAAATAAATAAAAACTTAAATTAACAAACACCAGAGATAGTATTCACAAACCTAATACCTTAGAGAACAACGACTGTAGAATCAGTTGGATTTTGAGCGGCCATACTAAAATTAGGGTTAACTTTACTTGAGAGAGATGATTGGTGAGTTATATATATATGTCTTTGAAGAATTGAAACTGAATGATCCCAATTGATGTGACCATTAAATCATTTGACTACCAAGTAAAATAGTTGGCAAAATAAACAGTGGTCAAACTTCTTTAAATGATATTCTCATATTAAACTATTTCCTTAAATCAAGATATCCTTAACGATCATAATTCAAATATTTAAAACTTTCTGTTTTGGTAATTTAATATTTATTTATTCTGGTAATTATAAATGGGCTGTGATTAATTAAAATTTGTTTTTGAATTATTTTATTTGGGAAGAACTTCAAAGAAGAGGTAGTTATATATAGAAGTAATAGGATTTGGCCAATAAGAAGATGTCATATGTTCATAAACTCTATTGTTTTAATAATATTGGTAGATTAATCATTAATAGAAATTCTTTAATTAAACTACAGTTATAGGTTGAATCACCCAAAATATGTAAAAACTAATGTGTCAAGTTGTCCTTAAAAGGAAATAGAAATGGGAACTGAGGATGTTAGGCCGTCGGTAGTGGATGAGAAATAGGCGATGGGGCAATTTTGACATGGAACATCGCCCCCCTCACCGACAAATGGGGCGAGGGGGATGAGTTTTACTCGCTCGTTATTATTATTTTAATGTTTTGACCGTTGGGGAACGGTCACTATATAAAATAAAAAACAAAATTAAATAAAATAATATATATATTCACACACACACACATACATACATATACCTCTTCTCCAACTTCATCTCGATTTCATACAAATCATACACCAATTCTTCAAAAAAACATACAAAAATGGATCCTAGAAACAACCGAACCAACGATTCATTACTTTCGGTCAATACCATGGTTCACAAAACCAACCGAACCTAAGCTATCCGTTTCCTTTTCCAGACCCGAACTTAAACGTGTATGCCAACTTTCTCAGGCCCAAAATCTCATGTATACGTTCGGGTCTAGCCAACTGGAGCCGAAGCCGGTGACGGTGCCGTGGAATCAAACGACACAAGCATCCGATTCAAGTCAAAAGACAACCTGTACACACAAAAAAAAAGCAATCGGGAGAGCCGATGGCGCCGCGTGATCCATACAAGCAATGGACGGAGGATGAGAAAGTAGCCCTCACAAAATCTTGGATCGCCATTTCGAAGGATCCCGACGTTGATAAGTTTTTTATTATTAAGTATTTATATAACTTTATTTAGTGTTTATTAAAAATTTATATTAATTGTTAAAAATAATTTTTATTTGTAGCTAACTTTCAAGCCGTCGGAATATTTTGGAGGAAAGTATTTGAAGCTTGGCTCGTGCTAACGGGTAAACCGGAAGAATACCGAAGTAAAGAAGTGATTCAAGCCCATTGGAAGGTCGTTAATTCCGAATGCCTAAAATTTGCCGGAATATACAACCGCTTGAGTGATCGCGATTGGCGTAGCCCTCACAAAAGCTTGGCTCGTGCAAAACGATGCCGACATCCAATCTCGAGCGTTAAGCGACTTTCAAACTCAAGGGAAAACTGAATGTCGGATCGGGAAAGCGTTTAAGCATTTAAGTTGGGAAAAATTCAAGGTTTACCCGCAATGGAATGTGACACCCACCGTTCCGGTCGCTCAATGACCCGGCGCATCATCCCGAGCTTCAAAAAAGTCGTGGACATTGTTGTCGACAAATCCGAGCACACCAACAACACCCTCCGATGCTCGTAACTTCAACCTCGTTGACGAATATGACGCAATTAATTTAGACGATGACGCTGAAGTCATATGAGTTGGCTCAACCCCGCGTGAGAGAAAGAAAAAAGAATGCGAAAAAAGGGGAGGGTTCGTCGCCGTCACGAGTCAATGTGAAAGCGAAGAAGTCGAACATCTAAACGAGGTGTTCGGTCGTTTCGAAACCCATACCGTGGAACTTACCGCTACCATGAAAGAAACCAACAAACACCACGTAAAGCTTGCCGTTGTGTTAGAATTGTGTTAAATGAGTAAAGACTACGAATCCCTCAAAGCAACCGGGTTAGACGAAGATGTTGCGTTATTGCAACGGCGACGAGTTCAAAAAATGCATGAATATTATGTATATTAGTTTTATGCTTTTTTTTGTTATGTATTTATTTTGTATATCTTTTTTAATTTTAATGTATTTTTATTTGATTATTTAATTTAATTGGTTTTTATCTTTTTAGTTTATTTATAAAAAGAAAATAATAAAAAAAAGGTGATGTGACAAGGAGGGGCTACAACACCATTACACCCTTAAAATAAAAAGCCACCATTTGTTGACCCCTCTTTTTGTAGCCCCTCCACCACACGTTGCCTTATAGATGATATACTTTTCTTTCTTATGGGCTCTTTGTACCATGATTCAGATACTATATCAGGGTCTTTTAATAATTCAGTCCTAAATTTGCTAAACAACCCCTTAGATCTAGAAGTCCAGCCACATTCATGGAAAACGTAGAGGCGCCATCAACAACTGCACCCATTCCATAATTTTAATTGTAAGGACCATGCATGGGTTAACTTTTCTTGGATGAATGAGTCAAGAGAAAACTTATGAAATACAAAGTTTGATATAGACAGCTCATCCAGCAAGCAAGAAATTAACGGATTTTAGTCACCAAGTAATTCCTTAATTAATTGCCGTGTGACCCAGGATACGGGGAACCACACACCCACTAGATGGAACCATTTGCTTCCTCATTGTGTGCCATTAATTTCATAATCACATCAAATGAAGGTGAACGCAACCCCTGCATTTAAATGCTCACTTATCAACGTACATGTAATACGTAGTATGAGAGGAAATATTGCTAGCTGCTATATATTGCTAATAACAATAAACAGAAATATAAAGATAATATCAGAAGTATAAAAGGAAAAATGGAAAGAGTAACTACATTTGTTCTTTTACTTATTTCATTCCACATTCAGAAAATATATACTGCCGAAATCGACACCGTTTCAGATTTAAAGTTCTTGACAGAAGAAGATACGTTGGTCTCGCCTGCCGGGACATTTGAGCTTGGCTTTTTCACGCCTGGTAGCTCTGAAAATAGATACCTTGGTATCTGGTATAAGAAAATATCAGTCAAGACAGTGGTTTGGGTTGCCAACAGAGATCGCCCACTCACCGTAGCATCATCGGCTGTGTTGAAGATTGTCCATCCAGGAAGTCTTGTCCTCAGGAATGACACCGGTGGTATTATTTGGTCATCCAACACAACATCCTCAGGAGAAGCAACTGCAAAGCTTGATGACTTCGGAAATTTTGTCATGACAGACAGAGACAACAAAAAGATTCTCTGGCAGAGTTTTGATTATCCGACTGATACTATTTTGCCTGGCATGAAGTTCGGGAGGGACTTATTGACAGGAAAGGAATGGTATCTATCGTTGTGGAAAAACAGTGAAGATCCAGCTCCAGGTGAATTTACCTATAGCATTGACACACGCGGTTATCCTCAGAACATACTCAAACAAGGTCCAGATATGATCATATTCCGGGCCGGACCATGGAATGGTATACGGTCTAGTGGGGCTTCAGAGTTGAACCAGAACAAGGTCTTTACATACAGTATGGTTATTAATGAAACAATGGTAGTTTATACCTATAATCTTGTAAACAGTTTGTTGTATCGAGGTTCGCCTTGAATTCTACAGGGGAAATACAACGTTCCATGTGGCTGGAAGATGCTAAAAAATGGCAGCTTACCATTTGATTATCGAAAGGGACCTGTGATCCATACAACATTTGTGGTGCTTATGGAAGCTGCAGCACCGTGATTTCACAGAGATGTTCGTGCTTAGATGAGACAAAATTTGTGCCTAGAAACCAAAGTTGGTATGTAGAAGATTGGTCTGGTGGTTGTGTGAGGCGAACACCATTGTATTGCCAAAATGGAACAGATGGGTTTATAAGGTATTCTAACGTAAAATGGCCAGATACACAGACTTCCTGGTATAACATGAGCATGACCCTAAAGGAATGCGAAGCAGTATGCTTAAAGAACTGTACTTGTATGGCATATGCAAATACAAATATTGCAGGGACGGGAAGTGGATGCTTGCTTTGGTTCAATGACCTCTTAGACATCAGAGTAATCACTGACGGCAACGGTGGTCAGGATATATATGTAAGAATGTCGTCCTCTGAAATAGGTAACTATCTCTTACTAAATTTCCCTGAACACGTATTTATTTTAACACAAAAGTAATCCACACAGATGGATTTTGATTTATACAAACTTATTAAATTTCATAGCTATTATCTCAAAATTACCAATGTTGTCGCTATGTTAATATCATGCACTTGCTCAACCAGTTAAGGAGAACTGAAGAACAAATATCAAATTCATCTTATTAGCAGTCTTTCTGGGAGCTATTATAATGGGATTGATCTCTACATTATTCTGGTATTCATTGAGAAAACGGCATCATGCACAGACAATGAGAGAAGGTAAACAACATCTGTATGATGTACAGTTTGGAGTAATACGAATTCTTTAAGCATATTCTGTCAGTTTAAAGTATGTCTTATTTCTAATGCATAGAGGAAGCATCGCGTGCATGTGAAAGCCAGCAAGAAGTCATGGAGTTACCTTTGTTTAGCTTCTCAATAGTAGCACAATCTACTGCTAGTTTTTCATCAGAAAGTAAGCTTGGAGAGGGTGGATTTGGACCGGTTTATACGGTAAAAGTATAAATTAGTGCTTTGCATGCACTTTCCAAAGTATAACATAAAATCCCATCATATATAATATATAAGACTAGAGTTGTATTTCAGTGATTCAATGGAGACACGTTGTAATTTATCAAACATAACAAAAGTTGGATCCGTGCATTATAAGCATCCCATTTACACAATAGATACATATGGAAGTCATACTTTGATGTTTGTATTGTTTTTCACAACGAAAATGGTTATCCCCAGGGTGTGTTAGAAGGGAAAGATATTGCAGTTAAGCGCCTCTCAGCGACTTCCAGACAAGGACTTAATGAGTTCAAGAATGAAGTCATCTGCATTTCAAAACTTCAGCACCGGAATCTTGTTAAGCTCCTCGGATGTAGCATTGAGGGAGACGAGAAATTGTTGATCTATGAATACATGCCAAACAGAAGTCTAAACGTGTATATATTCGGTCAGCATCATATACTTATATGATGATGGCCATTGATATAGTTTCAGGAACTACCTATCTACCAAATAAAATAAATAAATAAAGAACTAACTAAACCTACATGCTTTTTCCAGATAAAACAAAGAGCACGCTTCTTGATTGGTCAAAGCGATTCCATATCATTGAAGGAATTGCACGAGGACTTCTTTATCTTCATCAAGATTCATGACTAAGAATTATTCATAGAGATCTTAAAGCTAGCAAATATTCTACTAGATCTAGACATGAATCCTAAGATATCAGACTTTGGCATAGCAAGAAGCTTTGGAGGAAACGAAACTCAAGCAAACTAGAGAGAGACGTCGGTACATAGTAAGCTACAAAATCTAAATGTATACAAGTTATACTTTCCTTAAGTTCATTATATTACCCTTTTGAAATTATTTGCATAACGCAGTGGTTACATGTCCCCGGAGTATGCATTAGATGGTCTTTTCTCAACAAAATCAGACGTGTTTAGCTTTGGTGTTTTGGTGCTGGAGATCGTAAGTGGGATTAGAAACCGAGGATTCGTTCATACTAAGCATGACAATAACCTTATTGGACATGTAAGTTCATGACAGGCCACAAACTACTCTTTTGATTTGTAATTATAGTTCTCTAATCTACAACCAGATAACTATTTCCACATTATACTCAGGCGTGGAGAATGTATAATGAAGGCAGGTCAATGGAGCTCATTGATTCAACTTTAGATGAACCAAGTGATTCATTCCAAGTGTTAAGATCAATTGAAGTGGGCTTGTTATGCGTTCAGGAAAGTCCAGAAGACATGCCAGATATGTCATTTGTTGTTCGAATGTTGGCTAGTGATGGCGCACTGCAGAAACCTAAGCAGCCAGCATTTTTTACAGAACGAAACTTAGTTGGTGCAGATTTCTCTTCAAGCACTTATCCAACAAGCAATGATCTAACCATTTCAGATGTAGTTGCTCGATAACTAGCACATACATAACTTCACTTTTGAAGGTTGTTGTGATTGTTTTCTTGTTGGGTTAATCCCGGTCACTATCCAAGTTAAAGTTCAGTTACTAATTTGTTGAACTTTGTTAGCAACGTTATGGGTGCTAAATGCAATTATTATAATTAAATCATCCTGTGTGCCACACCCCTTTGTGAACAGCGTGACAGTAGAATAGGGATTCAGAATGGGTATAAACACGGCCACTGACCATGATTGTAAAAGGTATCTGTTCTTCACAGATGACATATCTGTTCCTCATGAAATTCTATAATACAAACTGGTCTATTAATTATTTTTAATTAATTGTTTAATTTCTATTACTTTGTGTAATCAAGATATGATTTGATATGGAACGGATGAATTAGAGTTCGTTGAGGGTGCGTGTTGCCCACTTGCCCTATCGACTGTGATCCTTGGCTCGGTGGAGTACTCAGGGTTTCTAGTTCGTCTGATCTTCCTCATAGCCCTCATCCTGATTATCATTAGTTGTCATTGGTTCTCATCCAATCATAAAGTCAACACATTTGGGTCCTTCATTAGCTTCTGTGTGATGATTCTTCCAATCCCACACCTTACTTTCTTCAAATTCTATGTCACGACTCACCATTACATTATCTATATTGGGTTATATAATCGATACACCTTACTTCCAAGTTCGATACCCAAATAAATGGTTCTTTCATTTATATAATCAAGCTTCCTTAAACTTACTCTAGGAATCTTGGCATGAGCGGAATACCCGAATATTCTCAAACGTTTTAAATTCTGTTTTCGCCATGCCATTGTGAAAGTGCCATGGGCTTTGGTTGGTGTGTGATTTAGCACATACACGACATGTCTCACTTCTTCGACACATTTGTTTTGGCATTCACACCTTTTAGCAGACTCTATTTAGTTCTGATCATGGTTTTGTTCATGCCTTCTACCACTCTGTTTAGTTGTGGAGTATACGGGGCTGTGAGTTGTCGTAGTATGTCGTTGGTGTTACAAGAGGTCTTCAACTCATTTGAGGTAAACTCCCTAGTTGTTAGTTCTTAAAGTCCCCCATTGTTATTGATTATAATGAGCTGCTGAATATTGTTGTGGAAACGATCAAGAATGCAGAAAGTGTAAGTCCTCCCGGGGCGTCGCTGATCGATACGAGATCTGCATGAGGTCTAGGAGTGCGGAATCCTACTAGACTCGTTTATGGTGTTGGAAACGAAGAACACGATTAAACACAAACAAATACACGAATGGGATAAACGAATCTGCAGATCCTAAATATAATAACCAAACCACATAACATACCTAACAAAAACAAAAACACGGCCGACCCGAGGTGAGCTCTACCCCGGGCCGTCCCACACGACTCTCCCTCTCTGTTTCTCTCTAGACAATGACAACTACACAAAACACACTCACTTTTCTGGATAAAAAACCCTAAACAAGACACACATATATATATAGATAACCAACTTCGCGGGCTTGGGCTTGGGCCTGTAGGTGAAGTTGTCCTAACTTCGCCAATGGCGAAGTTGTTCTAACTTCGCCTATGGTGAAGTTGTTCTAACTTCACCACTTCGTCTCTGCTGGTCAGAATTGCATAGCGACGGTCACAAAATGCACCAAAAGACTCCCCTTTGACCGTTGCTCTTAATTCTAACAAACACAAAAGATCATCTATTACAAAACATGCACCAACAGACACCCCCTTAACTGATGATCTTTTGTTTTCTTCTTCTGGTAGGACTCGATTGCATTGTGATCTTCAAACTTGAACTTCACATATACATGCAACATCCATCCTGTCTTCAACCAGCCGTGTCTGAAACTGTCTTGTAGCTCCACAAATCTACCAATCACCCGGCGTCTTCCATATCAGATCTCCCCTTCAGTGTAAGCTCCTCCGAACTATATCGATCGAGATCTTTGACCTGTATCCCCGTGCCTAATCGATCATCACAACCAACACGTGAAGTTGTTCCTAACTTCACCAACACGTCAAGTTCTTCTAACTTCACCAACACGTGAAGTTGTGCTCCCTCCACAACTTCACCCAACTAGTCGGAATTCCATAGTAAGATAAGGTTCAATCTTCAACTACTCAACATCAAGTGATCAGTTTCATCACAAAAACCACCTTGACAGAATCTAACACACATGACCATTAATAAATCCGAAGCATCTTCCATCACCAGGGATAACGATCAAGAACTTAAACAATTTAATTCCCGATTAAATCCAACTTGTTCCAAAATTTTCACCTTAATAAATAAGCATCCCGGATGCTCGTATCCCACGTTTTCAGGATCCAATTCTCGAACGCCTTGAAAATAACATAAATAATATGATCTGACCGCAATCCAGTAATGATGAAAACCCGAACAAAATTTGACTTTCTTCAGTTGGTCAACCTCGAACAACACTTATTTCTTGGCCCCAAAACACCCAAATGTGTCAATATCCAGTTTTAATCATTATCCCATTCGCAACTTAACTCCAAATCCAGAGTTGACCTGTATTTGTTCACACGTAAGACCAATAGATATCAAGTTTCACTCTTTGTCGGAACAACGTTTTCGGTCTCACAATAATCGTGTAAACCTGGCCATTCTGATGAAAACTCCAAAAAAAAAATTTTTTAATTTTTTTTTAACTTCGCCAAAAGTCAACTTCGCTAGAAGTCAACTTCGCCAAAAAGTCAACTTCGCCAAAAAAGTCAACTTCGCCAAAAACCCTAAAATTTCAGCGGAAACTTCGCCTAAACCCTATAACTTCGCCGACGACGACTGTTCGGCCCAAAAACATATCAGAAACGGGCCAGAAACACCAAAAAACGGATCTCGAACCATAGCATAAGAGCCTAAGGCTCTGATACCACTTGTAAGTCCTCCCGGGGCGTCGCTGATCGATACGAGATCTGCACGAGGTCTAGGAGTGCGGAATCCTCCTAGACTCGTTTATGGTGTTGGAAACGAAGAACATGATTAAACACAAACAAATACACGAATGGGATAAACGAATCTGCAGATCCTAAATATAATAACCAAACCACATTACATACCGAACAAAAACAAAAATACGGCCGACCCGAGGTGAGCTCTACCTCGGACCGTCCCACGCGACTCTCCCCCTCTGTTTCTCTCTAGACAATGACAACTACACAAAACACACTCACTTTTCTCGATACAAAACCCTAAACAAGATACACATATATATAGATAACCAACTTCGCGGGCTTGGACTTGGGCCTGTAGGCGAAGTTGTCCTAACTTCGCCAATGGCGAAGTTGTTCTAACTTCGCCTATGGTGAATTTGTTCTAACTTCACCACTTCGTCTCCGCTTGTCAAAATTGCATAGTGACGGTCACAAAATGCACCAACAGAAAGGATTATCTTTGGGTGTTTATTAATTTCAGAAGAACGTACAAAGTGAGAGATATTGAGCCTCTATAAATAGATAAATCTAATAACCTAGTAAAGGAGAGAAACGACTCCAACCTTTAGACTCGGTACACATAACAAACTGGGCAAAACAGGCCTTTATTCAGAAAGAAAATAAAACATTCCAGGAAAATAGAACTGCATTAGAGAATCCCATGTGCTAAAAGTTTGTATCATTTTTCGACACCTCCCCTTGATTCAAACTCCATTACTCCAAGTTGGTGCCTGAAATACACAAACTTTTCCCTTGTAAGAGCCTTTGTTAGAATATATGCCAACTGATTATTTGTACTGCAATGTTCAAGTGTCACCAACTCTTGTGCCACCATGTCTCTTGTAAAGTGATGCTTTAGTTCTATATGTTTAGATATATTGTGTAAAACTGAATTTTTACTGAGATTTATGGCTAACATATTGTCACAAAAGATAGTAGTGGATTTTATTTGTAACAACCCCATATAATCAAGTACCCTCGCAGCAATATAGCCTGACAAGTGGCAGCAGTAGCATTAATGTATTTTGCTTCTGTACTTGACAAGGCCATAGTTGTTTGCTTCTTGGAACTCCAGCTAATCATACCATTATCAACTGAAAAACTATACGTTGAGATGCTTTTGGGATCATCCACACTACTGCCTAATCACTGTCAGTAAGGCCACATAACCCAGTCTTGGCTCCTCTATCATACCATATCCCAAAGTGGGTAGTTCCTGCAATATACTTGAGTATACTTTTTGCAGCACCAAGGTGTAACTTTAAGGGATCTTGCATAAATCTTAACACCATACTAACTGCGTTAGATAAGTCAGGATCGGTATATGTAAGATATATCAAACCACCCACCAGGCTTCTATACACACTCTCAGTAGCTTTATCAGCCAAGTCATCTACAATCAATTTTTCACTAGCATTCATTGGTGTATCTTCAATCTTACATTCTTGCGTCCCAAACTTGTCTGGTAGGTTCTTGGCATATTTTTCTTAGAGATACAAATACCCCTTCCTTAGTTTGTTTTACTTACAAACATTCTTTGGTGGATCCCAACAATAGTTGTTATAATTGCTAGACCATTGTGTAGGTCTCGTGACCGGATCAAACAACACAACAAACTAAGTATTAGTCTTCTTGTATCGACCTCTCTACTAGATGGCGGAAAACAATAAGCAAGGACCGAGATCTCGTATCTTGTGGTGTATATGGGGAGGCCAATAGTTAGAGGGTGGGAGAGAGAGAGAGAGTTTGAGTGTATGAACAATTATTATGCAAGGGTTCCTTTGGTGTATGTGATGCACACACCTTATATATGTGTGTGTATACTCATACACCTCTTTCATAGGTAAAGGCCCAATGGGCTCCAATTACACAAGGCCTCGGGCCCAATACATGTAAATGTAAACAAACTAGAAACGCAAATTAACACAATACAAATACGAAAGACTAATTAACAAAATCGGGCCTTACAATCTCCCTCTAGTCTTTGGTATTTGATTTATTTTCTTCTGACCACTCGCATTCGGACTCATAGTCAAAAACATCTTATGGATTTTCTTCATATGGTTGTTTTTCAACAAGTAATCTGGCAAACTTGTTGAACTTCCCGACGATGGCGTCTGTATTGTCACGATGAACGTCTTCAACTGTGCAGAGGGGCGACTCAACTAGTTTCCTCAGATCACGGAGTCTAAGTCCTGCCAGTTCATGCTCATCAAAGAATGTGAGCTCGTGACTGCGAGTGCAATGTATGATGACCTCGCCGTATTCGTTGTGGAATTCCCATGCAATGAAGTCATGAAGAAAATTGTCCTCTAAAGGCATCCTATGAAAGATCGGCTCGCCATGATTATCATGCATTCTTTAAAGTCTTTCTTTGGACGGCTTGTTGTTGAACGGATTGATCTTCTTTACCTTGAATGACCTACCCGGATTGACTGCAAACGTCTGGTAGTCAGCTCTCTATTTTCTTTTCAAGAAGTGATTCTTGAACCATGATTCGATAGTATTCTTCTTGTCGTCTCGAGCCACCGTCTTTAGAAAGAAATTCATGTCAAAGTTTCGACAAGGTGTGCATATCTCGCATAGTGAGATATGTATATCTCCATTTGTACGTCTGACAGCCGAATGTTTGTTGTCTTTGTGGTATTTGGCGTACACAATGAGATTCGAATTATGGTAAGGCTTCGACCTCGTTCGTATGCTTCCCATCCTGCTCACACCATAGTATTTGATTCCTCTTCTAAACCAAATTTTAGCAGGAGCAGCAACAGGGGTGACAACGTGCTTGTCAACGTTTGGCTCAACATTCTCCTCAGTTGTTGGTGTGTTGGGGTTGGGAGAATAGTTGATGTCATCATCATCATCATTATTTTCCTCACTGTCTTTCTCAACAATAGGAACGGTACCTGCACAAGAACAAACATTTAGAAAAGAGGTGAGCTCAGCCTCCACCGCAGCCTCCGATTCCATTGTTTTCTCGGCCTCCTTCGACGGCTCAACATTAGCCTTCTTATTTCCGGTAGCATCATCGCTAACATTTCCACCACCATCACCACTACCACAACCACTACCATCACCGTTTCCACCACCACGAGGTTCATCATAACTATCATGCTCGTGGTCATCATCCTCATCGTCATTTTCCTCATCATCCTCCTCGTCTCCACCATTAGACTCGTCATCATCATCCTCATCATCACTGTCATCACCATCACCACCACCACCTTGTTCTGAAGGTTGTACATCATGACGGATAACCAAAGAAGTGGTGAACACGACACTTACTTGTGCACTAGCGGTGGGTGCAACAAGTGTTGAGCTTGTAGTACCAACCTGATCAGATGTAACAGCAGTAATGACAACAGGCTCGGTGCCGGTGATGGTCCCTACAACAACTTCAGGCTCATTAACAGTCTTTGATCCTGAACCACCTTCTCCTCCAACTGTACCTGTTTCTCCCGTGTAGAGGAAGCCATGTATACTTCCTAGAGCTCTGACCCTTTCGGCATCAGTGGCTAATTCAGTAAGCAAGGTTTGTTGTTGACTTACTTGCTCAGCCCTTGGCTCGGCTACACGTAGAAACCGTCTAAATGTCCCCATCAAGTGAACCCTCAGGTTCTCAACATCCTCGTCAGTCAATCGCATAACTTCCATGACAACAAGGTATCGATTGACGAGTGACTCATTCACATGTCCCTACTCATCATATCTTTCCTCAATTTGCTCTTGTAACTTATCAACCAAACCCCGCAACCTATCACTTTCACCCATCAACCTCCTAACCTCCAGATTCTTAGAATTTTCTAACCGACCAACTCTAGACTCAAGGCGCTCAAAATCCGTCTACACACTGATAAGTGAGGAGTCAAGTTCCTTCCTAAACTCACTTGCAAGTTTAGAAGATGAAGGAAGATCGTCTCTAGCTGTTTAACTCTATCAGTCAGCTTTTCCATGTCAACATGTTGTTCAGCATTATGTAACATGCTCTTGTTGATTGATTGTTGCTGATTGTCGACTCTTTTCTGCAACATGTCGATCCAGTCCCTTTGACTAGCAATTCTGGCTTGATCTAATCACGTTGCTCTTGCATGATTGCCAACTTTTCAGCTAGAGCGTCCCTTTGTCTGGTCACTTTTTGGTTGATGGCTTGTTGATCTTTTAAGAATTTGATCAACATGAGTTCCTGTTTTGCACGGTTCTCATTCGCCTCTTCCAGTGCCGCGAGCCTATCGAGGATAGGATCTTTGAACACGAGAGACTTCTTCGACTTCCCACTTGAGATGGGAGTGACTTCAATCACAGGGATCCTATGGGTTGGGACAGGTAAGGTTAGGGTTGGGAAGGGAGTGGTTATGGCTAAGGGTAGGCTGGTTGTTTCTATGGTGGTTGAGGTGGCTTGGGTTGATGTGGTGAATGTGGATGACCAAAATGAGGTTTCCCTAATTGGTTAAGTGAATAGGTAGGTGAGGTGACGGGTATTGTGTTCCTAGGTGAGGTGGAGGTTTCGGTTTGGGTGTTCATAGGTATGTCCTCAAACATGGAGGGCATTGGTTCGTCTAAGCAGGCTGGTGAGGTCTCGGGTGGGGTAATGGGTTCGTCTACTAAGGATGGCTTTTGGGGTGCGGTTTTCTTCCTAATTACAATTTTAGGTCTAGGTTTGGTTGGAGCCTTAGGTGAGGTCATTTTGGTTTTGGGTGAGAGTGGGGTTTTGGTTTTGGTGATTTTGATTTGTTTGTCTTGGAGGGCTTCTAGGGTCTTGGCTAAAGTCCTAGGTGATCCTATATGTGGGTCGGGAATGGTGGTTTGTGGGGATATGGTTTGGGCTACTAAAGAATGGGATACCATCTCAGAAGTCAAAGGAAAAGATACCTTGAGTGGAGGTATCTCAGAAGGAGAAGGCTTCTTGGAGTCCTTTGCCTTCTTCAACAGTTTGGGAGGATGTTCAGGCTCGTCTTCCTCAGCAATAGATCTCTTAGAGGACTCAACACCTTTCGTTTTCTTCTTATCATGCTTGTTCTTGGATATGTGCTCGCCTTCCAAGTCTTCAGATGGTGGATCAGACTCTTGTATATCACCTTCAGGTTCGTTAACAGGCTCATCAACATGTTCTTCCTCCTTATTATCATCACCTTCATCCTGACCCTCATCAGGATCATCATCATCATCTTCGTCCTCTCCAACAACTACCTCATCACTATCAGACTCTGTTTCCTTGAACTCACCAATCTTAGGACCCGGCTGCTCACCTTGGTACGAATAAGAACTCCTGCCAGTTGGCTTCAGAATGGTAGTCATAGCCACTTCTCTACTCTCATTGACATGAAAAGGTTCAAAGAACTCTATTCCATTTCCGTCTTTATCAACTTCATTTGTTTTAACGGGTTTGGGTGTATCGGGAAACAAGTGATCCAATGACCAAAAACTGTTATGACCCTGAATACATCAAAAGAAACATTAGTGCTGTTAATTGAGTTTTAAGAAAACGAAAACCAACTATGTACAAAGATTAAACAAAAATAAACTATACAAAGAATATTTACAATAAGACTCAAGAAAATAGAAAATATATCTAAGTATGATGTATTCTAATAGAGACTATGGTTAACTGAAAAGTTTAAGTCAATTGTATTCAACCCACTTGTATTTGAATGAATATAATCTTGAAATTGCTAAAGTGGTTGCATTCAAAAGAGAGATACTTGAATGTGAATACATTACACTTAGTCAAATTTAGATCTTACACGTTTGTATATGAAACCCCATTTGCATAAATTATACATAGATCTTTTCACAGTTCAAATGGTACTTGAGTAAACATGTATTAGAATACAATATTGTATTCGAATACAATTGTATTAGAATACAATATAATATTCGAATACAGTTAGGTTCGAATACAAATACTTGGGAACATTTTCATTTGAAAACATATGTATTCGAATAAAATAGTGTATCCTTATACATCATCCTTGAAGACTTGATCCTTCGAATACAATTTTTTTTACTCGAATACAATTGTTATCTTCGAATACAATAAACTTAATGCATTTCACACTTCCAAGTCTTCATTTGAATACAACATCCCATAAGGATTTCAAAGTCCCAACCATTCGATTACAACTAATCATTCGAATACAGTTTATAAACGAATACAATTCACTTGGCAAAGATTTCTTCACAAAACCACTTCTATTCGAATACAAATATATTCGAATATATTGTTTGCTTACCAACAGTTTCACACAGAATGCATATATTCGATCACGATCTCTAATCGCATACAAAGACCTTTCAATTTCAGTTTCCATTCGAATGTAACGCTCACTTCGAATAGAGCCTTGCCCAAACATAAAACCAATTCGAATACCAGTGTATTCGAATATATCTCCTGGCAACAAAAACTTATTTCAACACATTCCTAATTGAATGAAAGGACATTTGAATACAGACCACTTGTAAACAATATGAACAGACAAAACAGCCATTTAATAGAATCTAAAAAAATTGAATTCGAATACAAATCTTCAAAGAGCAAATTTTTCAAAGACCCAAAATTTGACCGATTCTAGGTTCACGCATACCCCTTTTTGAGATCTGGGCATATTATGAATATGTTCAAACATTCAAAACTGGGTTTTAAGAACCCTAGAACACCGAACCCTAAGAAAGAGTAACAACTATTCAAAACGACTCAAAAACTCAATTAAATCAACAATAAAACTCCATATGACATCGACAATCAACATCCATAATCAATTATATTAAAGAACAACAAGAAGAAACCAAATTAGATATGACCAGTTCAGAGGGACTGTTCATCGGTTCTTAAACAAAATTAAGAATTAACAAGGTAAATCTTTACCACTGGGAAGTTCTCCATGGTAGAAAAGATGATTAAGTGTGAGACTTGAAACAGAACTAAGATTTGTTTGAGAATTTTGAAAATCCGATTTAGGGTTTGTGTAGAAGGAGGCGGCCGTGGGTTTTGGGAAGAAGAGAGAGAAAAAAATATATAATTTGTGGACAAGGGAATAAAATTAAGGATATTTTGAGTAAAATATTTATATGGTCAGCCTATCTTGCTATAGGTCAAAACATTCGAGTTTTAAACGAATTTACATTTTCGACCCTCGATCTTTGAAAATATTTTCATTTTAAAAATCGCAAAATATTTACCCGCCGAGTCTAAGCACTTTAAATATACACAAGATATATTTTTGTCGGGTCAACACTTAACAAGCTTTGCATTGAAGACCAAGTTGAAAATATTGACCCGATTTAACAAAACACTTTTAAATAAAATTAAAATTAAAATTAACATTAAAATTTGAAGATAAGTTTAAAGAAAAATAAAATTTAAAATAAAACTTTTAAAGAAAAACAAAATTTATACAAACTTAAAGAAGTTTTAAAATAATTAAAAAAATGAAAATAAAACTAAAATAAAATTAAGAAATAAGAATAAAATAAGATAAGTATCAAATATATTTAAAATAAAATAGAAATAAAATGAAAAACAAAATTTAAAATAAAAGTTAAAAATTAAAAAAAAAAAAATAAAATCAAAGGTAGAATAAATTAAGATAAAAATAAATGAAAGAAAATACAAGTCAAACTAACTACTTTTAACATGTAAATTAAAATAAAATAAAAAATTAAAAATAAACTAAATTTTAAAATTAAGATAAGAGAAAATTAATATTATATTAATTATATAATTAATTTACAAAATTCAATTTTTATTTGTTTTTTTGTGAGAAAGATCACGACATGGAATTATATTGTCTATAGTGTACTAGATCACACTTCTATTTGGATATTATTATGCTAAGAGCCCAAAGTCGATTGTAGATATGTTGATCCACTTTAATCTTAACAAGTATTTTGATTTCACCGTGATACGCTAATGTATAATTAGGCATAATACTTGTGTGCCCCCCTGTTAATCCAACATGTTTCATATTCCATCATACCTCGGGCATATTTTGTGTTCATCAGTATCACTCCGAATTGACTCCGACCCCTGATGCTTGATCAAAACATTTCGTGCTTTCATAAACTTTTTGTAAACTTTTCTTCCAAACAAGAGTTAATAGCCATTTTCGTCCCTGTGGTTTGCTACTTTCGCCACTTCAGTCCAAAGTTTGAAATTTTGTCAATTTAGTCCTTATAGTTTTAAACATTAGCCAAATACGTCCTCCCGTCTAACGGCATCCAACTATGCCGTTAGTTTTAGGGGTATTTTTGTCTTTCTCCTGTTTATGTTTAGTTAATGGCCAGTTTCATCCCTGTGGTTTGATACTTTTACTACTTCAGTCCACGGTTTGAAAATTTTTCAATTTTATGTTAATTTATTCAGTTTTTTTTTTTTTTTTTTTTTTTTTTTTTGCTACATCAGTCCATAATGGAATTCATTGGTAAAGTGGTCAGGGTAATTCCCTAAAACCGAACTATACCGAAAAACTAAAATCGTTTCTCTGATTTTTCAAACGGCATAGTTGTCGACAGAGTAAACGTAAACCTGTTTTGGTCGATGCTCGATGGTTTTGGGCTTGGATTATGCTCTTAAGGGCTATAGACAAAAAAAAAATTAAAAAAAAATTGAAAATTTTTCAAACTTTGGACTGAAGTAGCAAAAGTATCAAACCACAGGGACGAAACTGGCCATCAACTAAACATAAACAGGAAAAAGACAAAAATACCCCTTAAACTAACGGCATAGTTGGATGCCGTTAGACGGGAGGACGTATTTGGCTAATGTTTAAAACTATAAGGACTAAATTGACAAAATTTCAAACTTTGGACTGAAGTGGCGAAAGTAGCAAACCACAGGGACGAAAATGGCTATTAACTCTCCAAACAATATGCAAAGGTTGAAACATTGACTTACATGCCAACCGGACTTACAAGCCTTCATATAAAGTGTTTATATATTACTTGTTTCCCCACGTCACGTAGTTCTAATATACCCCTTTTTGATTGATAAATTATCAACATTTTTGTTTTCGATTTGCATACTTTTAAGCATTTTGCAGTTTTTCTGCTTTAATAATTTTGATTTTTCAATATTATAATCTAAAGCGAAAAATAACTTTTATTGTGACCAATCACTAACGGGCTCGTAACCAATCACTAACGGGCTCGTATATGACTGACTATTAATATTTTTTCCTTCATCGATATGACTTATTTGGAGTCGGCAACTGCTTCATAAGAGTGTAACCACTAGCATGGGCATATATTTAAGTTTATATCACTATGATACTTACTCATTTGTTAAGTCTATCTACACATCAAGCAATGATCTTGTTGCTTTTGATCTACTCTTTTTATATGCTAGGATCACCTAAGAAAATTTCGTATTATGTTTCAAAGGTTGGATAGATATCTCAAAGTTTTCTGATATTTTAATATTATCCCACTCCCTCTAAGCAGGAGCTCAATCTAAACAAAAGATTATACTTTTAAATCATTTTCTGATTTTGTTAAATAAAATAATAATATGAAATATTTTTGGTAAGTTAAATGACTTAATTTGTTTTTCTTAAAGCAAAAGTGAAAATCTTTTTGGTGAGTTAAAGTTAATTCATTTTCTCCCTCTAAAATTGTGACATATTTGAAAAATATTTACATTTTTATATACAAAAAGATAAAAAGAATTAAAATAACTAAAAGTAAAACCTTATTTAGATTTAAGATAAGATAAAATGAAATTAAAAATCAAAGTAAAACAAAGTAAAAAAAAATAAAAATTTAAAAACTTAAAATTAAAAATATATTCAAAATTTTAAAATTTGAAATCTTTAAAATAAAATAGAAGTAAAATAAACTTTTAAATGAAAAGAAAATAAGATAACAAAATAAAGTTAAAATAAAAGTTTTAAAATAAAGTAAAATGAAATAAAATACTTAAAACAAAAATAAAATAAAAATAAAAATAAAAATAAAACTTAATTTTGTACAAAGGATATCATGACAAGTGACCCAACGAGAAACACAAATCGGGCACGATCAAAAGCATTAGTAAATAGATCTTCAAAGTTGTAATCAGTATGGACCTGTTCAATTGTGACAAGCTTCCGGTCATAACAATCACGAATAAAGTGCATTCGGATGTCAATGTACTTTGTCTTAGAGTGCTGGACCGGGTTTTTCAAAATACACACAGCTGCTTCATTGTCACAGTTAATCGGGGTGTTAAAGAAATTCAAACCGTAAACCAACAGCTGATGTTGGATCCATATGATCTAAGAACAGCAAGCTGAGGCAGCAATGTATTCCGCTTCAGCAGTGGAGGTGGACACCGTGACTTGTTTCTTGCATTGCCAGTAGATCAATCTGTCACCCTGGAACTGACATCCACCTGATGTTGACTTTCGATCCAGATTATATCCCCCATAATCGCTATCGGTGTAAGCATGCAGCACCATAGGGGAGTCTTTGGGATACCAAAGACCTAAGCAAGGCTTTACCTTAAGGTACCGAAAAATTCGCTTAACAGCAATTAAGTGTGACTCTTTCGGATTACTCTAATATCTGGCACACTGACAGACAGGGAACATGATGTCCGGTCTTCTGGCAGTGAGATACATCAGGGAGCCGATCATAGATCTATAGAGATGTTGATCGACAGGAACTCCTGATGGATCTGGAGCAATCACAGGTCGGGTAGCGATCGGAGTGAGAAAGGGAGTTGAGTCTTTGAACCCGAATTTCTGAAAGATGTCACGAACATATTTTTCTTGATGAATTAGAATCTCATCATCCTTTTGTTCAACTTGAAGACCCAAAAAGAAACTCATTTCTCCCAACGAACTCATCTCAAACCGATTCTGCATGACCTCGGAGAACTCTCTTCACAGCTTATCGGAAGTAGATCCGAAGATAATATCGTCAACATAGACTTGGACAAGGATCAGATCACCGTTATTCTTGATGAAGAGTGTTTGATCGATAACACCTCTTCTGTAGCCATTCTTAAACAAGTGATCTGCCAGTGTTTCGTACCATGCACGAGGTGCTTGGTGCAGGCCATACAGAGCTTTGTCAAGACGGTAAACATGGTTTGGATGATCAGGATCCTCAAAACCTGGAGGTTGCTTCACATAAATCTCCTCTTTGACTTTACCATACAAGAATGCAGTCTTCACATCCATTTGATAGACCTTGAAATTCATGTACGAGGCATAGGCTAGAAACAGACGAATTGCCTCCAACCTAGCCACCGGTGCATAAGTTTCATCGTGATCAAGGCCTTCACGTTGAGAGAAACCTTGTACCACCAATCTTGCCTTATTTCTTGTAATAACTCATTTATCATCCTTCTTGTTCCTGAACACCCACTTGGTTCCAATCGGTTTCTTGTTCGGCGGCATCTTAACCAATCTTCAAACTTGAAGTTTCTTGAATTATAACAGTTCTTCCTGCATTGCTTCAACCCACGAGTTTTCCCTTAGGGCCATCCTGTAGTCCTTTGGTTCAACCTGTGAAATAAAACGAGCAAACAAACATCTGTTAATTGTACCAGATTTACTCCTTGTTTGGATGCCGGCAGATGGAGAACCGATTATGTTCTCTGATGGATGACGTCGGTGAATAAGTGACTGAGGAATGTCTTCGACAATGGGTACTGGTTCGCCTTGAAGATTTACAGTGAGACTATCAATGGGATGGAAGATACGAGGGGCACCTTCGAGAACATCAGCAGTTTACAGAATAGAGTCAGGTTGATCAACTATATTTTCTTGATTGATCGGTTCTTCCCAAAGATCCTAACCATAAGGAACAACAATGGTGTTAATCGGAGTCGAAGCAGTTTGATTAGAATCACCAGTAGTAGGATCTTCAATGGGAGTAGCTATTTGAACGGTTTCATTTGCAGAGGGAGATGTGGCAACATATTCGACCACACCAGGAGCTACTTGAAGATTGGCAACCGGCTCAGTCTGATGTTGTTCTACATTATCGGCAGACCAGAAGGAATCATTTGAATCTGAATCAGATCCATCTTCAAATTCCACCATCTCAGTTGAAACAACAGCTTGAGGTGCATCTTGAGGAGTGGCTGGAGGAGCAGCTTGAGGTGCGGCTAGAGAAGTAGGATTAAGGGGGTGGAACAAAGGGTCGAGCAGGCAGTGCAGGCATAACAAACAGATCCACTTCAAACAAACTATTGATCAGTGTTTGCATCAACAAAGGTTCTTGTGATGAATATGGAACTTGAGTACTAGCAGGATGTGGAATATAAATGCCTCAAAACTGATTAAACAGACTATCATAGTCAAATAAGCAATCTGGTCCCATGTGAGAGTCCGTAGGATTTAGCTCTTGCCAGTCAACGTTGTAAGATTCCAAAATCAGCTTGTTTTTCTTATTGTAGACACGATAAGCGGTTTTGTTGGATGCATACCCAACAAAATAGTTCTCATCAGCCTTTTCAACAAATTTAGGATCATGCTGAGCACCAGTATGGATTAGGGTGCAAGGACATCTAAAGGTTTTGTAATAGACTTCATACGGAGTCTTCTCAGTCGCTTGTTGACCAGCACACGGTTTTGGATGAAGCAGGCAGCGTTGATGGCCTCTCCCCAAAAGAACAGAGGTAGTTTGGAATATGACAACATTTTTCTCGTAGCTTCAATCAGTGTTCTGTTTCGTCTTTCAGCAATTCCATTTTGTTGCGGAGTATAAGGTGCACTGAAGTGACGTTCTATTCCATTCGAACTGCAGAAGTCATCCACAGATCGGTTGTAGAACTCAGTTCCGTTTTCGAATACACTTCACCTTCTTGTCTGTCTGTCTTTCCACTAGAGTGATAAACTTGATATAAAACTGTGCGGTTTCATCATTATGCCCTAAAAGGAAAGTCCAGCTGAAACGGGAAATGTCATCAGTAATCACAAGACAATGGGCTTTTTGGCCGATTGCCATATGAGTAATAGGACCAAACAAATCCACGTGTAACAGCTGAAGAATGGAATATATGGAATTGACCGTCTTGGGTTTGTGAGGGAGCTTGTGTTGCTTGCATTTAGAGCATGAAAGACATTTTTCAATGCAAGAGAAAGATTTAACAG
Organism: Bidens hawaiensis; assembly: GCF_021521415.1. NCBI lineage: Eukaryota > Viridiplantae > Streptophyta > Magnoliopsida > Asterales > Asteraceae > Bidens > Bidens hawaiensis. The sequence goes on along the minus strand of NW_027493975.1, from coordinate 21,728 downwards.
GCAATCCCCTCACATGTTCCCCTTTAACCAATTTGTTTAGATTTTAGAAATTTACATGACCTAGACGACGATGCCATAGAGATGAGTCGTTCTCCGAGGCATTAGATAACAGACAGGAAGCGGTCTTACGTGAATAAGAACTATTCATGTCGAATATGTAAGCATCATTATGCCTCGGAGTACGCATCAAGATCCATTCTTCCAGGACCTTAAAACCTGGTTTGAGAATCAAGAATTCATTCTTAGTGAACATTGTGGAGTACTGTTTGTCGTAGATTTGAGAGACGCTGAGCAAGTTGTGGTTCAGTTGTTCCACCATGTTGACGTCATCAAACGTTAGGATTCCATTCGACACTGTATCAAGTTTGGTAATATTCCCACCCATATCGCCAACAAAAGAAACGTATCCGCCATCGAACGGTTTAATGTCAAACAGCAAGGATTCGTCTCCTGTCATGTTTCAGGTACAACCACTATCCAAATACCATATGCTATTTACATAACGTCTTGGCTGACCCTACACACATTAACAGCTTAATTAGATAAGGGTTCCCGAGACTTACTTGTCTCGGGAGGGTCAACCACATGGTTGTCAAATGTCCTTTTCTCATTATTATTTATGAAATTGTGGGACGTGTCAGAATCAGAAGAACAGTCTCTAGGACTCCATGCACGAGCATGTTTCCTGTTTTTAAAAGTTTTTTGAGACTGTCTTCTTCTTGGTTTCAAAACTAAATCCTCAGATTTTTCAATCTTTGGATTTCTTTTCTGCTTTCTTTTTGATGAATTCTCAGACTTCTCAGTCCTTGAATTCCTTTTTGCTATCTCCTTCTTGGTTTTCCAAAATGGAGGTTTATCATTCTTTTTATTTCTAGATCTCACATCCATTTCACTGACAGAACTGTCAATTTGGTCATTTCTTGTTCTTGAGCTTGGTTTAGCTCTTGAACGGAATTAATTATGCCTGCTCTTGCAATGTCATGCAAGGTGAGACAGGTTACCACTCACAAAACAAAGTTTTCTTCTGTCTTCACTATAGAAACAATCAGAATTGTAATACATTGGTTGTGGTGTATAAGGAGATGGTTGTGCGGGAACAAACAAGCTGTCAGATTTATGACCCCGATCATAAAAAACATTTGTATAGAAAGAATTAACATAATCTTGTGAATAACAACCATAGTAGCTGTTATCAAATTGATTGTACAATTGAGGCTGATAATGTTGATTAGTAGATTGATAAAAATTGTTTCTATGAGGTGGGACATATTTACCGGATGTACTTGCCTTTTCCTTTTCAAAAAAATTTTCATTAATTTTAGTTTCCTCAACTTTACAATCTTTTGACGAACAGCTAGGTAAGTTAGTATTTATAGATACCTTTTCATGCAAGTTTATATCAACAATGGTTTCATCAAAAAAAGTTTCACAGTCACTATCAGAACTAGAAACATCATTTTCATTTTCAAGAGAAGTGCCGACATGAACACTCTCATCAAATACATCATTGTTCAAAATGTTTTTGGAAACAATATTATTACAGACAGGGTTAACAATAGATGAATTAAAAAGTAAGGTTTTATATCCACAACCCTTGTTTGTTTCCATACACCCATTTTCTTCTATACAACCTGCTACAGAAGATGAATCACTATTAGAATTAACTGAAGAATCAGCTAAATTAACAGTCTTGGGAGCAGCAGAAACAAATGTTTTTGATATGGGCACATGACCAATACCATAGACCGTTTCTTCCTCAGGAGGAGAGTTAAAATCAAAGTGAGGAAGACTAGTATAGTTATTATTAAATGGCGGTGGTACGAAAGAACTATCATAGCCTATTCCAGTCTTTATTCTTAACTCCATTTGTGACCCAATTAGTTTATTCAGCTTTTCGGTAGCTAACTCAAAGTTTTCTATGGCAACTTTTCTTTGGGTTAATTCAATCTCTAATTTAGCAATTTTAGCATTTAATTCAACTACGTGATTTTCATGACGTTGGGCTAAATTAGAAGCAATAGTAACCTTTTCCCTAAGTTTTGCCATATCATTACCATGAGTATTAATCCTAGTGGTATAAATTTTTGCAGCTTTCTTAAGATCATCATTCTGAACTTTAATGCTACGTATTTGTTCAAGAATTTTAGCATTGTGGTTTCTATAATGAATAATATTATCAATAAAATCTTGAGTGCAAAGTTTGTGTACCTCGGGAATGAGCGAGGAAGGTGTAGGAATCCCATCGGAGGTGCTTGAAGAGGTGCTAGCCTGATCGGTGAATGCCATCCAGCAAAGTTCAGAGGATTATTTAATTCTTCAAATTGATCCCCTTCGCAATCAGGTACAGTTGACTCGGCATTCCTAGCAATCATCGCCTTAGATCTCGACTCGAAGTTCCTGTTTGATGAGCTTCCTTGATTGATTATTGGGACCCTTGACTTCTAGGAGTAGTTTGGGATGATTCTCTTGTCAGACTTCTTAGCACCTTCATTATTAGATATCTCTGTGATCTTGATGTCACCCACAGCCATTGGAGGATTGGTGCATTCACGTGCAAAGTGACCTTGCTCCCCATAGTTGTAGCAACGAAGTTTGTCCTTTTCAAACCCCAAATTCTTCCCATCATCTTTGAAGATGTTCTTCCCATACTTCTTCATAAAGTTGGTAGCACGTTGAACGGCCATGGCCATCTGGTACTTGATGTCTTTTTTCTTGAGACCATACTTGTTGATCTTAGGAAGATCTCCTTGTTCAAAAGACGGATGAAGAAGCTTTCCTTGTAACAACTCCTCTTGACTTGCTATAAAAGCATGAAACCAAGCCACCTGGGAGTTATCAGCAGAGAGGGGCTTTGAAGCAGTGTAAGCTGGGGTACGTGGAGTAGGCTTGATTCCTTGAGCTTTAAGTGCTTGAGCTACGGCTTTATCAACAGCAGATTGAAATGAGCTTGAGTTGGAACTTGATGAAGCTTGAGATATACCAGCAGTCTTGAAGGTTGAGCTTGGATTCTGAGCAGTGGTGTTGGTTTGGCTTATAAATGTTGAGCTTACACTTATTCCAGTTGCCATACCAGCCTTTGAAAGATAACTAATGTGATTGTTCATCCTCAACTTCTCGTCCATCACAAATGACTTGATGACAGAGGTCAGATCAGATAAACTGATAAGATGAAGATTTGAAGTTCTCCTGATTGTGATAACACTGCTACTCCAGGAATAAGGGAAAGAGTTTAGAAGCTTGTCATTTATCTCAATTTGATCGTATTAAATTCCAGCACCATTGATTTTGGTAATCAGCAGTTCAAATCTTGAGATATGACTATCAATCGTTTCTCTATGAATGTAGTTGAACATGTTGACCCCCCCCCCCCTTTCAACATCCCTTTTCGATTGAATCTCATTTCCAAGTTGCCTTCAAACTTGTTCACTAAGGCATCCCACAAAGTCTTAGCAGTGGTGTAGTCTCTCAATGTCAAAGCAGCTTCCCGTGAAAGGCATACAGTCAGAATACCAAAAGCCTTTTAATCTTCAGTATACATTCTCTTGTCATCTTCATCATAATCTGCAACTGCTTTAGGAACCTCACCGTCAGTACCAGTAGTCATAGGATGATGTGGACCTTGTTCAAAGGTTCTAAGAAGATTGTAATCGATAATCTTGAGGTAATTATGAAATCTCCATTTAAACTCATCAAAATCACAGTCCCGCATCATCAGCTTAGGAGGCTTAGACGTGGTTCCAGCCTCGTTCTCAAACATCACATACTTTATCGCTTCGTTACTTGCACCAGTAGGAATAGGATTCGCCATTTCTCAATAACTCAAAGAACAAACACTTGAATAAAAAACTGCTCAAAAACTAAGTCCAACGTATTCTAATACCCAGTGTATTCTAATAGGAATTTGGAAAGTAATTATAGTGAACAAGTGTATTGTATTCGAATAAGGTGTAGATTCGAATACAATTGTATTCTAATGAGGTGAGTTTCGAATACAAATGTATTTCAATGAGTACTTGTATTCGAATACAATGAACACTTGTATTCTAATGAGATATGTATTGAATGACAGAGATTACAATTGACTTAGGCAAAGATGGAAAACAAATTGAGATTGAATGCGATTGACAACAAATGTATGCGATTTGGGAATGTATTCGAACCAAGGAGATGTATGCGAACAATGATTGTATTCGAACCAAGGAGATGTATGCGATTTAGGAATGTATTCGAATGGGTGATATATGCGAAAACATAATGTATTCGAACAACTAGATTTGTAATCGAACAAGTGAATGTATGCGAACCACCAAGTAATCGAATTTGATTTGTATGCGAATAGGACCTTAACAACAATGTGATTCGAATAGATGACACTTGGACTAAAACAGACAAATTTTATTCGAATTGAGGATGTATTCGATTTCAAATTGTAATTGAATGGCAAAGGTATTCGAATTCCTCTTTAGGAAGGTCACCAACCAACTTTCTGTCATCTTTCTCTAACAAGTCCAAATGCATGAATAACACAACTTTTGTAGCAAACTTTCACAAACACCAACACATGCACTATTCTATCACCAACACTTGTAAAATCAAACACCAACTTAACAAACTCTTATACATTATTGAACATGAAAAAACTTATTTTCTTGAAACATTGAAGAACTTATGAACCCGAAACCTACTTATTTTCTTCAAAATGCGTCTTTTCATACACACAAGACCAAAATCCAAGGTTGTGACCCAAGATCTACAACTAGTAGAGCCCGAAAGCTCTGATACCAATTGTAGGTCCCGTGACTGGATCAAACTACACAACAAACAAAGTACTAGTTTTCTTGGATCAACCTCTCTACTAGTTGGCGGAAACAACTAGCAAGGACCGAGATCTCGGATCTTGTGTCGTATATGGGGAGGCCGAAAGTTAGAGAGAGAGAGAGAGAGGGAGAGATAGAGTTTGAGTGTATGAACAATTATTATGCAAGGGTTTCTTTGGTATATGTGATACACACACCATATATATGTGTGTGTATACTCATACACCTCTTTCATAGATAAAGGCCCAATGGGCTCCAATTACAAAAGTCATGGGGCCCAATACATGTAAACGTAAACAAACTAGAAACGTAAACTAACACAATACAAATACGAAAGACTAATTAACAAAACCGGGCCTTACACATTGTAACTAACATTATAATATGTAAATAACATTTAAACTTGTGTAATCATCAAAAATCTTTCTTCTCTCTCCTGATTCAATTTTTAATCAGATTTATTCTCAATCACATATTCTATACCCATTTAATTTATTGTGTGGTTCATATTGAGTTCTTAAAGTTCTTATAACTCATCAAGTTCTTAAAAAATCTTCCCATATATATATATATATATATATATATTCAAAAAGCACTTTTAAATTAAAGGATAGAAAAGCTCGACTAAAAAAAGTACATGGTTGTAAACCGAGTCAGCTTTGCGAAGCTCGTTTACATATACATGAGATTTTTCCGAATCGGTTTTAATCAAGCGAACTTCAAACAAGCCGCAAGCGGAGAACCACGAACATTTAAAACATCCCTATAGTTTTTATAGGCTAATCCTTTTGTCTTCATTAAGTTAAAGATACGTTTATTCGAACTCTCTTAGATTGTTTTTAATACATATATAAATAATAGTGTTATAATAACAAATATAAAATGAATTAACTAATACATTTCTAGAATAAATCTCGGTCTAAAAAAATTTAATAAAAATGTAATGAGAAATAAACATGTAAAAATTATTTTTCAGTTTAATATTGTGGTCCATTAATTTAGATAAAAATAATATTATAGAATGTTTTTAATACCCAATAAGGTTAAGAATGAGAAAATGGGGTTTTCAAAAATCACCTAATTTAGTAAATAGTTTTGGAATCACCCATTGATAAATAATTTTTCTATCCACCCTATTTCGGTAAAAAACTCGTCAATTCCACTTGTGATAGTTGCGTTATTAGTGTCTTTAAGATTATAATTATATCAACATAACCCGATTATGTAATTGGCTCGTAGGTGTTGCTAGGTATAATTCCAAATATGAAGAGAAGCAAATATTAAACTTGGAATTTTCAATTGGCTGTTTTTCCTATCCGTTTACAATCCATCCGTATGTATAGTCGATGTACAGGTTCAAAACGAACTATCACAACCCTTCGGCACTTTTACATAATATAACATTACTTGGTAGGTTACCAAGTTTACAAGTTTAACCCTTCTAAGTACTTAATTAACAAATACCAACTACAACATACTTTGATACTTTCGCATAACTAACCCTTAACTTTGTATGGGAGAGATTAATATCTCACCATAGGGATATGTTGAAATACGTTATATATATTTTTAATATTGTGGTCTTTGTACAATAGACATAAATTTTTTTTCCTAATTGTCTATGGTTGCAACTAACAAACTTGTCTGCTAATATATATTTAGGTTGTTTATGTGTTACACCACATAAATTCTACATTGTGTGTTCCATATTAGGTTGCAACCTTCTTCATAAGTGTTGTAACGTGGGATTTAACAGATGTTATTCATATCAGATCGAAAATGCATAAAGGGCCGCGGCCCGAGGTGGCAAAAAGCCACACTGTGAAACACCACGCCCCTTCCCCATGGCCAGGTGTGTGGAGGATTCTCGTGGAAAATTTCATGGAGTGGAGAGCTATGCGGGATACATTGTTTTAATTTTAAGTGAGCTGCGGTTTTCGTCCTTATGGTTTCATTTCACTTGCAATTAAACCCGAATTCATTAACCACGTTAAGTATGGTCGTTAAACCCGTCAGCGTGCCCCTCACGTGAGGGGCATTTTTGTCCTTTTTCTCCCCATAAACCCCAGTCGCAATTCGCAAGCCCCCCTCACGTGAGGGGTTGGGTTGTATATGAGAATACAGGACAAAACTGTCTCTCACGTGAAGGGTATGCTGATAAATTTAACGACTAGATTTAACGAGTTTAATGAACTAGGGTATAATTGCAGGTGAAATGAAACCATAGGGACGAAAATCGAAAATTTGAAACTATTGGACTAAAACTGCAGATTTGGACAGACCACGTGGACGAAAACCATATTTACTCTTCTTTTATGAACGTTTTGAAATAAAATTCATTGAAAACTTTGTTAGTTTCAAAGATAGTATTTTTTTGGTCTCGTATATGGCTTTAGCACGTACTTGTATATGTAATATTGATATAACATATATACGTACTTTGACTACGCAACGGTGATGAAAACTATACAATTAACTTTTTAATTTTTTTAATCTTTTACATATGTGATTTTTAAACGGATCTGGTTTAGTGATTATCTTTAAATAGCTATTATAAAATATTTTAGTATGTTTTTAACCGTTAATAGAAATTCTTTATTTAAGCTACAGTTATAGGCCGGTGAAATCACCCCAAAATGTGTGAAAACTAATGTGTCAAGTTGTGCTAAAATGAAATGGGCTCTTTGTACCATGATTCAGAGACTATACCAGGGTCTTTTAATAATTCAGTCCAAAACTGCTAAACAACCCCTTAGATCTAGAGGTCCAGCCACATTCATGGAAAACGTAGAGGCGCCATCAACACCTGGACCCATTCCATAATTTTAATTGTAAGGACCATGCATGGGTTAACTTTTCTTGGATGAATGAGTCAAGAGAAAACTTATGAAATACAAAGTTTGATATAGACAACTCATCCAGCAAGCAAGAAATTAACGGATTTTAGTCACCAAGTAATTCCTTAATTGATTGCCGTGTGACCCAGGATACGGGGAACTACATACCCACTAGGCAACGGGGCATAATTTCATAATCACATCAAATGAAGGTGAACGCAACCCCTGCAATTAATAGCTCACTTATTAAGGTACATGTACTATGTAGTATGAGAGGAAATGCTGCTATATATATTGCTAATAACAACAACAAACAGAATATAAAGATATTATCAGAAGTATAAAAGGAAAAATGGAAAGAGTAACTATAGTTGTTCTTTTACTTATTTCATTCCACATTCAGAAAATATGTACTGCTGAAATCGACAGCATTTCAGATATAAAGTTCTTGACAGAAGAAGATACGTTGGTCTCGCCTGCCGGAACCTTTGAGCTTGGCTTTCTCACGCCGGGTAGCTCTGAAAATAGATACCTTGGTATCTGGTATAAGAAAATATCAGTCAAGACAGTGGTTTGGGTTGCCAACAGAGATCGCCCACTCACCCTAGCATCATCGGCTGTGTTGAAGATTGTCCATCCAGGAAGTCTTGTCCTCATGAACGATACCAACACAACATCATCGTCAGGTATAATGTGGTCATCCAACACAACATCCTCAGGAAATGCAACTGCAAAGCTTGGTGACATGGGAAATTTAGTCATTACAGACGGTGACAACCAAAAGATTCTCTGGCAGAGTTTTGATTATCCAACTGATACTCTTGTAGCTGACATGAAGTTCGGGTGGGACTCGTTGACGGGCAAGGAATGGCATCTATCGTCATGGAAAAGTAGTGAAGATCCAGCTCCAGGTGAATATACCTTTAGCGTTGACAAACGAGGTTATCCTCAGAACATACTCAAGCAAGGCGCAAATATCATATTCCGGGTGGGACCATGGAATGGTATAAGGTTTAGTGGGAATTCAAATGTTAACGGGAACAAGTTCTATACAAACAGTATGGTTATTAACGACACAATGGTAGCGTATTCTTATCATCTTATAAATAGTTCTTCTGTATCAAGGTTCACCTTGAACTCTTCCGGGGAGCTACAACGTACGATGTGGGTGGAAGCTGAAAAAAAATGGCAGCTTTACAATGTACTACAAAAAGGCGTCTGTGATTCGTACAACATTTGTGGTGCTTATGGAAGCTGCAGCAATGTGAACTCGCAGAGATGTACGTGCTTAAATGAGAGTAAATTTGTGCCTAGCAACCCAATGGGTTGGAAGGGATCAGATTGGTCTGGTGGATGTGTGAGGCGAACACCATTGGATTGCAAAAATGGTCACGGAACAGATGGGTTTGTAAGGTATTCAAATGTAAAATTGCCGGACACACAAAAAACCTGGTTTAACATGAGCATGACCATGAAGGAATGCGAAGCAGTATGCCTAAAGAATTGTACGTGTATGGCTTATGCAAATACAAATATCACAGGGGAGGGAAGTGGATGCTTGCTTTGGCTTAATGACCTCTTAGACATCAAAGTAATCGTTGACGGCAGCACCGTTGGTCAGGATATTTTTGTAAGAATGTCTTCCTCTGAATTAGGTAACTATCTCTTGCTATATTATACTATGGCATGCTACAGCTATACTATCTCCATCTGATTTCACACTATAAAATGGCTGTTCATAAAATACTCAAACAACCAATTTGAGAAAAAAAAAAGTCAAATTTCAAAGATTATTGATCAGAACGGTCATTTAAACATTACCCAAACGAGCTGAGAAAATTATTGGTCGAAGCGGCCACTGAGCCAATATCTGAATGACCGTTCTGATAGGGGGGCAAGCTGAGAAAATTATTTGTCGTAGCCGACGTAAAGCCAATATGCGGACGGCCATTCTGACCATAGACGGTCAAACTTTGAATTTGTTTTGTCAAAATGGTAGTCAAGCTTTATCCAGATGGTCGTTTAAAATGGTGTGTAATTAGATATCAAATGGCGTGTGTATAGCTGGCCCTACGGCTAAATATGTGTATATTTTAACACAAAACTAATAGTAATGAGTAGTTTTATGATAAATTCAAGTTCTCCACGGATGGATCGTACAAACTTACTAGTTTCATTACTATTATGTATCTCAAATTTACCATTGTTGTCACTATGTTAAGATCATGCAGTTGCTCAACCAGTTTCCGAGAAGCGATCAGGAAAACACATCAAATTCATTTTACTAGGAGTCTCACTGGGAGTTTTTATTATAGGATTGAGCTCTACGTTGTTATGGTATTCATTGAGAAATAGGCATCATGCACCACCAACAGTAGAAGGTAAGCAATATATCTATGCAGAATAGTTTTAGAGTAACATGAATTCTTTGAGCAGATTCTGGGAGTTTAAAGTTTGTCTTAATTCGAACGCATAATAGAACCTATGCATGTAGGTCAAAGCCAGCAAGAAGTTATGGAGCTACCATTGTTTAGCTTCTCTACAGTAGCACAATCTACTGCTAATTTTTCACCAGAAAATAAACTTGGAGAGGGTGGGTTTGGGCCTGTTTATAAGGTAAAAGTATAAAATATTGCTTTGCATCACATTTATCATACCCCCAAAATCTCGGGGCACAACCGAGGTTGAATGTACATGATTTTCTCTAGTAAAACATAATCTTTATTACTTTGGTGGAAGTCTTAACCATCTTATAGTTTAAATTGAAAATATTTCATAACTTAACTAGAATCAATGAACATCAGAATTCAACATATCGATTAAATCCATGACGAATACCATTTCTGCCAAAATAGCTAAAATGATGCCTTCTGTCACACCACTTCGTTTCCTAGCCATTGGAGGCCGTAAACCTCTGCAAAGATACATTGTTAAAAATAATACAGCAGCTTAATGCTGGCGAGCATACAAACTTTAATTTAAAAGAAAAATAAAAAATATTGAAAGATAAAAGACAATGCTTGAAAGTCATATTCATAGACAACTCTATCTAGCTATCGAATCACAAGTGTACACACACACACACATGACTGAATTATCTTGTCAGGCATACAATTAATAATATATACACAACCTTAAAACGAACTTACAATTGTGACAACCCGATCAAGTATTTATACTACTAGGTAGAATGAATCATAAACTACTAGGATAAAAGTTAAGGAACCTTCAAATACATCATCTAAACAGTAATTATTAATTTCCTACTTTATCACCTAATTAAAAATTCTTACCTCGAGTTATTGAATTTGATTAGGATTATGCCCACAATCACCCTTTAATTCTGATACGGATTCACGACTCCCAAAAATTCTTGCATCTCGCGAAGCTATACTTTGGGAATTTTTGACAGGAATGATAAAGGATCGAGAGATAACAACGATTGATCAAACAAATATTGAATTGATAATAATATTGTGTGGGTTCGTTCGTTTCATCGTATGCATATGCAGACATATATATACAGATTAATTAAACAAACTATGACCTAATGACACAATTGACCCTTGTACTTTGTTTGTATTACATTAACTAAACTAATATACAAATAATCATAAATGACTAAAATGCCCTTTCGGTTGTGAGTGATTATTTCCAACAATCACCCCCTTAATCACGATCAACTTGAAGCAGGTCTTTGACGCCAAGTAGTTCCCTCATTGTGATAAACTTGATCCTTGGTAGCGCCTTTGTTAAGATGTATGCCTTCTATGATTCTCCAGTAATATGCTCCACGGTTATTTGTTCATTTTCGATGCATTCACGTATGAAGTGATAACGTATATCGATGTGCTTGCTTCTACCATGAAACACGGGGTTCTTCATTAAGGCTATTGCTGATCGGTTGTCAACCAACAATGTGACATTTTCTTCTTTCCATCCGGTTAAAGCGCTGAGCAGTCTCTTTAACCATAATGCTTGACATGCTGTTGCGGTTGCTGCCATGAATTCTAACTCGCATGATGATAATGCTACGGTAGGTTGCTTCTGAGTGCACAGCTGATAGGAGAGTTTCCAAAGTAGAATACTATTCCTGTTGTGCCTTTCCCTTCTTCAGTGTTAACTCCATAGCTACTATCACTATAACCAATTAACTTGCATCCTCCATTGCTTTGATAAGTTATACCATAATCTTTTGTTCCTTTGATATAATGAATAACTTGTTTTATTGCTTTGAGATGATGCTCCTTTGGTTCTTGCATGAAACGACTAAGTAATCCTACATAATAACTTAAATCTGGTCTCGTGTGAAGGAGATACCTTAGGCATCCTATTAAACTTCTATACTTGGTGGGATCAACTGGGTCTCCACCTTCAACTTTTGTTACTCTAAGTCCTGGATCCATTGGTGTCTTCGTATCATTGCTTTCAAGCATTTCTGAGTCCTAGAGACTCTTATTCACATAACCAGTTTGTTTAATTGAGATATCACCCCCTGTTTGGGTGACTTCTATACCTAAGTAGTAGGCTAACAAACCTAAGTCGCTCATTTTAAATTTTCCGTCCATTTGTGATTTGAATTTGTCAATTTCTTTCTTCGGTGATCCGGTGACAATCAAATCATCAACATAAACTCCAACTATCAGATTAGAGTTTGAACTCGTCTTGATATAAACTGCTTGTTCTAATGAACACTTTTGAAATCCAAGTGACTTCAACGTGTTATCTAACTTTACATTCCATGCACGTGGTTCTTGTCATAGTCCATGCAAAGCTTTTGAAAGTTTGTAAACTTTTCCTTTGTCTTGTGGTTTCACAAAGCCTTCAGGTTGAGAAACGTACACTTCTTCCTTCAATTTTCCATGTAAGAATGCTGATTTAACATCCAGATGGTGTACTTCCCATTTGTTATAAGCAACTAAGGCTAAAATTAAACGTACAGTTTCTATTCGTGCTACTGGGGCAAAGACTTCTTCAAAATCTATCCCATGTTGTTGTACATAACCTTTTGCTACTAAACGTGCCTTGTGTTTTATTATATTTCCACTTGCGTCTCTCTTGGGTAAATCGGTCAAGATCCAAGTCTTGTTCCTATTGATTGAATCTAATTCAACTTTCATAGCTTCAATCCATTTTTCATCTTCTGCTGCCTCCTTATACGTACTAGGTTCTTCTTCAACTAGTAACAATTCATTTTCATCTAAAATTATTTCTGGTGCTCGAGTATAAATATCTTCTAAACTTTGATAGCGTAACGGTGTATGATCATATGGTCTAGAGGAGCTTGCAGATGTTTCAAAGTTTGGTTCGTGGGTGTACGATTGTGGAGTGACTGGTGAATTTGGTGGATTAACGGGTGAGAGTGGTTCTTCATCTTCATGAGTTTGATTTTCAGTTTGTTCAAACTCAGGTTCAACATTGATGGGTGGAACAGATGTTGAAACTTCGTCAACTGTAAATTCTGTCCATTTGTTTCCTTTCTAATTTAAATTCCCATCTTCCTCCTTACAGTTCCAAAACTCCTTTTCCTTAAAGTATACATCCCTACTAACACAAATTATATTCGTTATGGGATCAAATAATCTTAGGCTTTTGATCCTTGTTCACTACCTAAATAAATCATTTCAGTGCTTCTATCATCCAACTTCTTTAAGTGTGGTAGTAACACTTTTGCATATGCCTTACAACCTAAGACTTTAAGATACTTCAAATTTGGCTTATCACCTTTAAGCGCTTCGAAAGGTGTGCTATTAACTAAAGCTCTGGTCGGCGTTCGATTTAGGATGTAGACAGCATGTCTTACTGCTTCTGCCTAAAATATCTGAGGCATATTACTTGCCTTTAGCATACTCCTTGTAGCAGATAGTATTGTTCTATTTCTTCGTTCTACCATGTCATTCTGTTACGGGGAGTATGGTGCAGTAAGTTGTCTTGCTATTCCATTTTCTTTACAGAACTTGAAGAAATCTTTGGACGTGAATTCTCCACCTCTATCAGTTCTAAACATCTTCAATTTGGTTCCTAACTCTATTTCTATCATCAACTTAAATTCCTTAAACGTCTCAAACGCTTGATCTTTTGATTCGAGAAAGTATACCCACATGTACCTTGTACAGTCGTCGACTAATAAGAAAATATACTTCTTTCTTGAATGAGTTGATGGCGAGATAGGACCACAAAGATCTCCTGAAACTAAACCTAATGGTTCAGTTGATCTAGATTCGGCCTGCCTTGGAAACGGAGATCTACTATGTTTTCCAAGCAAGCATGCATCGCAGACTTGTGAGGAGTGTGAAATCCGCGGGACTCCTCCAACTAAATTCTTCCGTGTCATGTCTTTAATCGTGTTAAAGCTCATATGACAAAGTCGTGCGTGCCATAGCCATGCATTATCTTGCAAACTTGCTAACAGTGAGATGGGTGTGCCAATCTACAAACTAACTATGTAAAGTCTATTCTTCGAACGTTCGACTTTCATGAGAAGTGTTTCCTTTATGTCATACAAACGTAACCAATTTCTTTTAGTTGCCCTAGACTCAAAATATTGCTTTTAAGACTGGGAATGTAATAAACATTGGTAACAACTCTTTGCTCCATGTTTTTGCATTCCAACAATATTGAGCCCATGCCTTTTATTTCTACATACGAACCATCATCGAAACGAACATTCCCATTGATCTTCTCATCAAACTCAGTGAAATGTTCTCGCGAACCGGTCATATGGTTGCTAGCACCATTGTCGAGATACCACATGCTTTCATCAGTTAACCTATAGCTACTGTGCTTGATCTCCTTTTCGTTTAAGAAAACTACTTGAGTATCAATACGGTCTTCACGGATTGCCATTAAAAGGGTCGGCTCTTCATCCTCTTGCACTAGATTGGCCTGATCTTGTGCATGATCCTTTTGAGGGCAATTTGAAGATAATGTCTAAGTTTGCTACAATTGTAACATCTAACCTTACTCGTGTCAGTAGTGAACTTCCTTCTATTTTGGTTAGAATCTTTGGACGGGTCTTGAGTGGAATCTTCCCGGGATGATGATGGTGTAAACCGTCCACGGCCTCGGCCTCGTGGATTGAACCTCCTACTTCCTCGTCTTGCATTTGATTGTCCACGACCATGATTACCGTCATGCCGTGTGAACATCAACTTATCCTGATTTTCAACTAGACTTCCTTTCTTTGACTTGATTCGTTCCTCGAAAGTTTTTAAGTCTTCCGATGGTTTTGTCTAAAGTCATTTCATCTAAATCCGAGTACTGTTCTATTGATGCTACTATTTGGATGAACCTTTCGGGCACAGAGTTAAGTAACTTACGTACTAGGGTTGATTCATCAAAAGTTGATCCTAAACCATTCGCTCTAGAAACTATGGCGTTCAACTTAGCGGTGAATGAATCAATAGATTCATCTTCTTTCATTTGCAACAATTCGAATTCGGATTTAAGGGTTTGTAACCGTTCCTTTTGCACACGGTCTACTCCTACGTGTCTAGTTTTCAACGTGTCCCATATTTCTTTTGCACTTTTGCACTTTGCAACTTGCAACACCAAATCTTCGGGTAATGATTGAAAAAGATAGGCGGTGGCCGTCTTATCTTTCTTCACATCGGGTTCTGCGGTTTCAAGCGGTTCAATCATTTCCCAAAGGCCATTTGCCTCTTATATGGTCTTGAGACGTATTGCCCAAACCGTATAATTTGTCGGTTTTAAGATTGGGCATTGAAAACTAGAAAGTGTTGCCACTTCCTTGTAATGTATCATTGGACCAATATTCTGATTTGTGTATGACATTCTTACAATTTTCATCAACAATTCGATTCTAAACGGGGAATCCTTAAAATCACTATGTTTTCAATAATCTACGGGTTTCTATAATAATCCAACAACAAAAACAAAATCTATTGTCTAACAATCTGTGACAAAAGAATAAAAAAACCGGATTAATAAACCTGATGATGACGGGTTCTGATGTGTCTGGTTAATTCTTGATTTTGACTTTCAGTTTGCCATGAACTCGGCATCGTGAGATGATAATGCCATTGTCCCTTGCTCTTGTGTACAAAAAGCGATTCAAGCATAATGGAAGTAGAAGACAACACTGGTACCGGTACTGGTGCTTTTCCGGACATCAATATCAATAGCGTGAATGTTGTCGCTATAACCAACAAGTTCTTTTCCACCACCCTTTCGCATTCCATAGTCCACTGTTCCTTTAATTTTACGTATAGTAAATATGTTTTGTTTCTTGCATGTGAATCTTCCTCAGTGACCTCATGTATCTGAGCCACCCAAGTAAATGCCTGTTGTCAGTGGTGTACATTCATTGTGGTTTGGTTCTCTTCCTTCGATAGCTTCACACTTGGTTCCAATGGACACTGTTGCAGTCAAGCTGCTTCTATAAGGATTTTTCTTTTTCTTTTTGTTCATAGCCTGTTTGGTTGATCAAGATTCTTGATCCATCTTGCTAAACCTCTCTAGATAATATGCTAACAGCCCCAAGTCACTCGTTTCAACTTTGACCCTATTTGTTTCTTGAAAAACATGATTGATCTCTTCCTTTCTCATTCTGGTTACCATCAAATCGTCTACATAAACCCTTAACATTAAAAGTGAGTTCAATCGGGTTGCATTCTCTATACACTCTTGTTCTTGAAGACACCTTTGAAATATGGGTTGTTGGAGGCGCCTGTTGAGTTTCGATTCTAAGTTCAGATCTTTTCTCTGTCCTATACACTTTTGTGTTCTTTACTTGGCTTCAAGAAACTCTCTGGCTGAGCAACATAGACTACTTCCTTTAACTCACCATGCAAGAAATCTGACTTCACGTGTAAAAGTGGTGTACCTCCTACAGTCCTACACTTCCCGGGCGGCCGAAACGAGGATTAAAAGAATTGTTTCAAGGCGTGCAACCAGAGAAAACATATCATCAAAATCGACTTCGTGTGTATGAACACAGCCTTTTGCGACTTATCTGACTTTGTTGTTCACAAATTTCCCTCCTGCATCCTTTTTTATCATGAATACCTATTTATATCCATTGAATTTATGGTTGTTAGATAAATCGGTTAGCTCCCCATCTTGTTTCTCTCTATTGAACATTTGAACCAATTTCATTTGTCATGACTTCTTTTCTGTGTATGTTAGCTGCTATGTGAGAATAAGTCCTCGCCTCATCATAAGCTAATAAAAGTTCATATATAAATGTGGGTGTTACAACTTTGCCAAAGTCTATCATAATATTCCCATCATATATAATTCATAAGAATAGAATTGTATTTCAAAGATCCAATGAACACACCTTTAAATTCATTACTCATAATTAGATGTTGATCTATGTATTATAAGCATGCCACTTACACAAAAAGAAACCAATGGAAGTCACGCTTTGATGTTTGTTTAATTGTTTTTCACTCCGCAAATGGTAATCTTTAGGGCATGCTAGAAGGGAAAGAAATTGCTGTTAAACGTCTCTCCATTAGTTCCAAACAAGGACTAAATGAGTTCAAGAATGAAGTCATATGTGTTTCAAAACTTCAGCACCGAAATCTCGTTAAGCTTCTCGGATGTAGCATAGAGGGAGATGAGAAATTATTGATCTATGAATATATGCCAAACAGAAGTCTGGACTTGTGTATATTCGGTAAACATCATATAATGACCTTTGATTTAATACCTGGAACTACCTGTCTACTCTACTGAAACTATATAAAAATAATTAAACCTAAACATGTTTTGCAGATAAAACACATAGCACACTCCTTGATTGGGCCAAACGATTCCACATAATTGAAGGAATTGCACGTGGACTTCTTTATTTGCATCAAGATTCTCGACTGAGAATCATTCATAGAGATCTTAAAGCCAGCAATATTCTACTAGATCTTGACATGAACCCTAAGATATCAGACTTTGGCATAGCAAGAAGCTTTGAAGGAAATGAAACTCAAGCAAACACAGAGAGAGTTGTTGGTACATAGTAAGATACAATAATCCAATTGTATATAATATTAAGTTATATTTTTCTTAAGTTCATTATATTACTTTTAGAAATGTTTTACCTACTGCAGTGGTTACATGTCCCCGGAATATGCACTAGACGGTCTTTTCTCAACAAAATCAGATGTGTTTAGCTTTGGTGTTTTGGTGTTGGAGATTATAAGTGGGAGTAGAAATCGGGGATTCATTCATACTAAGCATGGCAATAACCTTATTGGATGTGTAAGTTCGTGAGCGCGTCACAAACGGTTTGATTTGTAATTAAAGGTCTCTACTCTACAACTGAATAACTATTTCCACCTTTATATTCAGGCATGGAGAATGTATAATGAGGACAGATCAATGGAGCTCATAGATTCATCTTTAAATGAGCCAAACGATCCATTTGAGGTTTTAAGATCAATCGAAGTGGGTTTGTTATGCGTTCAAGAAAGTCCAGAAGACAGACCAGAAATGTCATCTGTGGTTCGAATGTTGGGCGGTGAGGGTGCTTTACCAAAACCTAAGCAACCAACATTTTTCACAGAAAGGAACTTACTTGGTGCTGATTTCTCTTCAAGTACCAATCCAACAAGCAATGACTTAACTGTTTCAAACGTCGTTGCTCGATAACAAGCACACAGATAACTCCACTTGTGAGGTTGTGGTAATTGTTTCTTTGTATATGTCCTAATGATACCAAAAAAAAAAAAAATTTTGTGTGTTACATGGTGTGTGATTTGTAGTATTTTTTTACAGGAGATTTTACGAGTCTTTTGAGTTTTAAAAATTTATAAAAGTGATTTTTATGGTAATATAAATTTACACACATATAGGTAAGTTTAGCTATTATACATGTAGTATACTATCTATTAAGAACTTAGTATCAATCCAAGGACCCAATAAGTTACCAATGATATATCTTCGTGTCATTATTTATCCCATGAAATTAGAGTTTTTGAATATTTTGAATTAATCTATACTATATATAATGAGCCAAATATGGGCAAATTAAGACGTTTAATTTTAAGTAAATTACAATACTTAATACATAAGTTACAACCTAACAAAGCATGTTGAAAAGGACAATATTGTCTTTTGAATGATATTATCACGTGCATTTTCAATTCATTAAAGATACTTACAATTTTCTCCCTTTAACTTTAATCATTTTTTGTAAATTTAAACAATACTTGCAACTATGGACTTTAATCTTTTACCTATATACTCTTTTTATTTCACTTTTAACCCAACTTCCCCCAAGAAATTTGAACAACCATAATTTTTTTATACGTTAATATTTTTTATAAAGCATTGCACCATAAAAACGAACATTTTATTATCTTTAATTTGAGTATCATATTGTTATAGTTTTTCAGTTTAAAAAAAATATTATTTTATGTATAAGTGTTTGCGGTTTGCTTCTGATAGTTTTTAAATTAAACCATGAGCCAAAACGTTATTAACGTCTTTTGTCGTCGAAAACCGAAACTACCCCGTTGAAAATGAAATCGGCTGGCCAAATGTTAAAGAAAAAAAATCAAATGTTTCACGGTTTCAAACTTAACAACGAACACACATAAACTTGTAATGTGATTACCAAAGTTGTGTTTCCCGTAGCATCACACGAGCACCCGTCTAGTAATTAATATAAATGTGAAAAAATAAGTTATTAGAAAAGTATAACAAAAAAGTATTCGCTTGGACTTTGAATCCACTTATTTGACTTGTAATGACGAATAAATATATATATGATTTCGACACTCGCTAAGAAATGTAGGCTAGAGTCTGTCTAAGTGGAATGTTGCTCTACCCAATCGCGAGATGTGCATTAATATATAATCATCATTTACAATACAAGAAAAGGAAAAAAAATCAATACAATGAGTACAATCCATGTGTGTGTTGGCCAAAATAAGCTAAGCAATCAGGAGCTCACGTGGTGGCATGAAACTGTGCTTGAGAGGCTTAAGCAATATCCTCATTGGTATTGGAGGCATATGTGCAAATAAAGATAGACATGGGCATTTTTTTTGCATAGTGCCCATCGGTTCAGCATAACTGACAGTTAGGAATATGGCTAGGACCACGAGAGAATGATTGAGAACTGGCCTAGGAAGTTGAGCTACGGGATCTGTTTTTAGTCATGCATGAACCTGAACCACGGAACCGTTGCTGATTTGCTGAGAAGGCAACAGAGGTTGGGGATGGTGGATGAATAGTCTGCAAAAATTGTTCTAGACTTTCTGCCTTAGTTTTCTAAGTCTCAAGGAAAGAAGAGAAATGTTCATACGAACAACAGTGGATAAATTATCAAAAGCATATCCAAGCCCGCACAAGAACGAGTGTGTCTTGTCGATATCGGTGACAAGATAACCGATAGCAGCCAATTGGTCACATATTTCCTTGAATTTACGAGCAACTCGGTAACAGGTTCTGAGCCTTTGGTGAGTTGCCTGAGGTTCTCACGGAGTAGATGCATTCATTCGATAGACGTGTTGCTATAAGCAACCTCAAGGGCCAATTAACCAGATTTCTCGAGCAGATTTGAGACCTAGTACTTCGGGGGCAACCACCTTCGTAAGAAAGGCGTTGAGGATGATCACTGCTCGATGATCAGCTTCTAACCATTCGGCAAGTTTAGAGTTAACACTTCTCAAGAAAGGATCGGTTATTTTAGACGTGATACCATGTAAGTGGATGTTTCTCTACCTAATTTGGATAGATGTGCATTAATATATTATCATCATTTACAATACAAGAAAGAAAAAAAATCAATACAATGAATAGTTGAATACAATTAGATCACAGAGAGTAATTAACGGGATTAAGAGAAGTATTGGGATAACAATATTTGCTATATATTTGTCATGAGACCTCATGATTCACTTGTCATATGATCTTTTAGGAAGTTAGCATGATGGTAAGATGCTAACCACCTCAACTTATTTCTACCGCAAGACTGTGATGCAGGTTAAACGTCAAGGTCTCATTATGTAACTATATGATTAAGGGTATGTTCTGTAGGGAGATTTTAAGAGTTTTTAGGAGCTTCTAACTTCAAGCTTTTAAGAAAAATTTCATACTCAATAAAAAGTTTTGTTTGGTTTGAAGGAGTTTAAAACTTTTAGGTTAGGAGAAAAAACACAATATTTGAACGCTCCTACTAGTTGCGTTTGAGAAAAGCTACAAACTTTTAGTATTTAAAATTTTACAAGTTTTGTACTTGAATTTTCCATCACCTTTTGTTAATTTATATAATGGTTACACATTTAACCCTTATTCAAAACCAATTACTCTCCATGACTTTTAAAGAGGCCATAACTTTTTCAAATGTTAATATTTTTTAAAAAAAGTTGCATCATAAAAGCGAGAATTTTATTCTCTTTAATTTGAGTATGGTATTACTATACTTTAACTTTAAAAAATTAACATATTACGTGATTACCGGTTAGGAGCGACAAGTCGAGTCAGGCGAGCGCGAGCCATGTGTAAAACCAGATTAGGGTCAGAACGAGTCAATACAAAAAGGGCCAATTTAGTTTGGTTCGTGCCAGTAAGATTTTGAGTCAAAATGGGCAAGGTGAGAACAGGAGGTTTCCGATTAGAACAGTGACAGGTTGGAACGAGATTCGAACCAAAACATGTTGGTTTAAAAAATTATCTATTTGAAAATACTTTACATTTCAGCTTTGCTTTTTTGATGCCACCGGTTACACGCGCCTTTGCATGAATTACACATCTACATCCGGGTTATATGTGCATTGTCATCAGGTGAATCATGTACCGACACTAATTATGTGGTTGATGTAAGGTTGCGTGCCCACCCCACCCACCGTGTGAGCACCCGACTAGTTTTATTTCTGCCAAACACCTAAATATATATCTAAAAAGCTACAACTAACAGCTACTAGCTTTCAAGCTTCCAGCCACCCACTTCTAGCCAACAGCCACCATCTAGTTTCCCCAAACATACCCTAATTAGGAAGTTAACACGATGGTCATACGCTAATCGCTTCAAATCACGTCCATTCAAATCTAACTATACTATTAAATCAATTGAGCTTGTATCCACTTGGCTTCTTTCTATTGGTTT